>NW_023235659.1:1583-1842 GCF_002007445.2 Ailuropoda melanoleuca | reverse complement strand
GGCGCTGAGTCCTCGAAAATCCTGAACCTTTTCGTTCATGCTCCCTTACTCACGAGAGATGATGATCGTTGGTATTTCCCTTCACTGTGTGGGGTCTCAGAGACCACTATTGGGCACTCTCGTCTGGCTTCTGCGACCACTTTCCCTCTTGTTTCCCTATTTACAAAGGGTGATGATAGTGCTAAGACGGTCCCTGTACGGTGTTGTTTCTGACGGACGTGTTTTGGGCCTTTTCGTTCCATTGCCGCCAGCAGTTTTG
>NW_023235659.1:473-1378 GCF_002007445.2 Ailuropoda melanoleuca | reverse complement strand
CCCTACACCCAATGTGGAATCGGGGTCCCCAGTGAAAAGGCTGCTGTTCGCTGGAGGTGTTTTCCTGGACGCTCTGCTTTATTACCAATGAGAAGGGCGCTGAGTCCTCGAAAATCCTGAACCTTATCGTTCATGCTCCCTTCCTCACGAGAGATGATGATCGTTGATATTTCCCTGCACTTGTAGGGTCTCAGAGACCACTATGGGGCCCTCTCGTCAAGGCTTCCGCGACCACTTTCCCTCATGTTTCCCTATTCACGAAGGGTGATGATAGTGCTAAGACGGTCCCTGTACGGTGTTGTTTCTGACGGACGTGTTTTGGGCCTTTTCGTTCCATTGCCGCCAGCAGTTTTGACAGGATTTCCCCAGGGAGCAAGCATTTCGTTGGAAGCGGGTTTTGGCCGAATTGTCTTTCTCAGTGCTGTGTTCGTCGTGTTTCACTCACGGTACCAAAGCCCCTTGATTCCTGTTCCACCTTCCATAAGGCCGTCGTGACTTCAAGGGCTTTCCCCTCACACTTTGTTTCTTGGCTCTAAGAGCTGGATCCTCCCCAGGCCCCTACACCCAATGTGGAATCGGGGTCCCCAGTGAAAATCCTGCTGTTAGCTGGAGGTGTTTTCCTGGATGCTCTGCTTTATTACCAATGAGAAGGGCGCTGAGTCCTCGAAAATCCTGAACCTTTTCATTCATGCTCCCTTACTCACGAGAGATG
Source organism: Ailuropoda melanoleuca (assembly GCF_002007445.2). Lineage (NCBI taxonomy): Eukaryota > Metazoa > Chordata > Mammalia > Carnivora > Ursidae > Ailuropoda > Ailuropoda melanoleuca. The sequence continues at coordinate 666 of NW_023235659.1, read as the reverse complement.
ATGATCGTTGATATTTCCCTGGACTGTGTGGTGTCTCAGAGACCACTGTGGGGCACTCTCGTCAGGCTTCCGCGATCACTTTCCCTCATGTTTCCCTATTCACGAAGGGTGATGATAGTGCTAAGAGGGTCCATGTATGGTGTTGTTTCTGACGGACGTGTTTTGGGCCTTTTCGTTCCATTGCGGCCAGAAG
>NW_023235659.1:0-342 GCF_002007445.2 Ailuropoda melanoleuca | reverse complement strand
TCCACCTTCCATAAGGCCGTCGTGACTTCAAGGGGTTTCCCCTCACACTTTGTTTCTTGGTTCTAAGGGCTGGATCCTCCCCAGGCCCCTAAATCCAAAGTGGAATCGGGGTCCCTAGTGAAAAGGCTGCTGTTTGCTGGAGGTGTTTTCCTGGACGCTCTGCTTTATTACCAATGAGAAGGGCGCTGAGTCCTCGAAAATCCTGAAGGTTTTTGTTCATGTTCCCTTTCTCACGAGAGATGATGATCGTTGATATTTCCCTGCACTGTCGGGGGTCTCAGAGACCACAATGGGGCACTCTCGTCAGGCTTCCGCGACCACTTTCCCTCATGTTTCCCTATT
>NW_023235658.1:0-1023 GCF_002007445.2 Ailuropoda melanoleuca | reverse complement strand
GTCTATCCTACTGCAATGGATGCTCTAAGAAGACAGGAAGTTGTCTGCCTTGTCGGGCGCCATGTCTGAGGCATATAGTATACCACGTGGTGCAGAGTCCACTGGAGGCCGGCAAGACATATCAAAAACCATGGACAAGGTGAACAGAGCTCACGCTCCTATAATGTGCTAGAGTCACGGCGCTACGAAAGGGCAGTGGTAGGATTTCAACTCAGGTTTGTTTCCACCTCCAAAGCCTTCACAAAGGGTACAGACATAGGAACTAACGTGTTGACTACCTGTCATTTTCTAGGCCTTCTAAAAGACCCCAGATAGAAAAACAAGGACCTGTCACTCAAGAGTTAAATCTATCATGAAAGAGATACAAATAGGGGTGCCTGGGTGGCTCAGTCAGTGAAGCGTCTGCCTTCGGCTCAGGTCATGATCTCAAGGTCCTGGGATCCAGTCCCACATTGGGCTCCCTGCTCAGCGGGGGGTCTGCTTCTCCCTCTGCCTCTGCCTCCTCCTCCCACTCGAGCTCTGTATCTAGCGCTCTCTTCCTCTTTCAAATAAATAAATCTTTACAAAAGTTTTTTTAAAAGACAAGTAATTCATCTGTCCATTCATTCGATAATTATTTATTCAGACAGAAGACTGGAGAAAAGAAAGAATCCTGGCCCGCGGAGAGGTGATTTTTTTTTTCCCACATTGGTTCTCCATCAGAAATAGGTATCAATGGAACAGCCACAGTGGAAAACAGTAGGGAGGTGCCTCAACAATTAAAACTAAAACTACCATAGAATTCAGTGATTCTACTTCTGGATATTTCTCTGAAGACACAAAAACACTACTTTGAAAGGATATCTGCACCTGACGTTCAGTGCAGCATTGTTTACAATAGCACACGTACGGAAACAACCTAACAGGCCATCATCAATGGAAGAATGGATGAGGAAAATTTGATGACATGCACATGCCAGCACATGTACACACACCATGGACTATGAATCAGGCATAAAAAAATAGGAAATCTAGCCACTGGGA
>NW_023235657.1:0-1023 GCF_002007445.2 Ailuropoda melanoleuca | reverse complement strand
TATATAAAGTCTCTTCTCTTTGCTAACCCATGTCCCTGATTCTACTACAGCTTATGTAACCATTAATTTTGTGCTTGGATCCTGACCCCCTAACTGTATTCAATATCCAGAAGACCACCTTTCTGTAATCTGTGTTCAGGCTCTTGCTATTTTGAGTCTCTATGGCCGCAGTTCCCAAATTATGTTGGACTTTTCCTTCCTGTCCATGCTGCATCCCACACTGCCAAGACAGGTGGATGGTTTACATCCAACTTCTTCCCCATCGTGCCTCACCAAGCACCACCGCTTTACTCCCACCTGAACTGGCATGTCTGCACTGTGCATCTTGCCTACAAACCCTGACTCCATTTCTGATTCACGATCACAGTCTGATCTGCACTGTCCACCTAAGGTCTGGTCTCCTTGTCCATCCCAAGATGTGTTTGCCCTCATCCTCTGGTTCACAAATGTCCTCCAGTTGGGGGGGGGGTGATTCACAATGCCATAAATTTGTGCCTCTCAACAACACCCTCTCAACCCAGTTCAAGGTCCCATGCAACGGGGTTAATAAATATTCGTTAAATGACTACTGTGTGCAAGGTCTTTACATCAAGTTTATCTCTACAATGAATGCATTGTTATCTTTGTTTTATAAATAATTTAACTGCAATTATGATATTCATTAAATGCTCTCATGTGCTAGATTTTATAGAGACTTTATTCTGTAGTAATAGAATGTTATTTGTAACAATATTATTTTGTATTATATTTTTCTGTACTCTGTAGTAATATTCTGTACTAATAATAGATATTATTGTTTATTTTACAAATAATGGAAATTGAGTGATAAAGCTTATGTGACTTGCTCAAGATCACATGGGTTTAAGGAATAGATTACAGGAAAAAAAATAGTTCTATCAAAATACATGCTGTCTTTTCCTCCACTTGCATCTTCAACACTCCCACCCCAATCCAGGACTTTCTTTGTATTCCCTCTCATTCTTTCAGTCTTAATGAGACATCTGTATGGCATTGAACACAATA
>NW_023235656.1:0-1023 GCF_002007445.2 Ailuropoda melanoleuca | reverse complement strand
CCCTGACTTACTGTGTTTAGCTCTAAATATTCTACACAGTAAATGATCAACAGTCTTAGAAATAAACAATCCCAACCTTTTCTTCAGAATGTCTAAATAATAAGGAGTATAGAATGCAAATGTCTACATCACCAGATAAACAAATACCAAACACTAGATGAAGACATATAATACATCATCAGATACACAGTTATATTTAGCTGAATTGTAATGTATACCAGATGGCAAACAGGCAGCTCTAGGTTGATTTCAGGCAATAGACATATTTTTCTAGGCCTGCACAGTGTTGGATGAGATTGTAGCCTAAACAGTTTGACTTATTTTTGAACATTGGAAAAATAGGATATTTTATATAAAATTCAGTTACATATATAAATGGCTTATTAAAAATATATAAAGAAAAATAAAGGGGTAGTGCAAGGGAGACCATGGTAATGGAACATTTCTTCACCTTGCATGTGGTGGTGGTTATGCAAAGCTACACATACGGTAAAGTTATAAAAAATTATACCCACATTCAAATAAGAACTTGTAAACCTGGTAAAATCTGAATAAGTTCTGTGGATTATGCCAATGTTGATTTCCTGGTTTTGATGGTGTACAATCATAATACAAGAGTTTACTATGGGGGGGTGGGTAAAGGGGATACAAGATCTCCTTGTAGGTTTTTGCAACTTCATTGGAGTCTATGATGATTTTAAAATAAAAAGTTAAGAAAATACATAAAGGCAAGACACTGGAACAACAGATTTCCATGCAGCAATAATTTGGAATACTATAGCAGGTGCCCCTTTATACAAGGAATGGGAAGAAGGGAAGAAGGAAGGAAGGAGGGAAATGTGAGAGGACATAAGAAAGGGAAGGAGGAAGACAATTTAGGAATTCTACATAGAAAATATGTATGTAAATGATATGAAAAACAACTAATTACCTCAAAAGAAGACAGGAAAGAAGGGCAAAATAGCATTGACCAACGAATAAAAGGAATAAAAATGAATCAAAATATATCATAAACCAAAAAAA
>NW_023235655.1:0-1023 GCF_002007445.2 Ailuropoda melanoleuca | reverse complement strand
TTTTTTTTTACAAAAAGTAGTGGTATTCTTTCTCTTACAATGTAATTTAATGTAATGTTTAAACGTTCTAAGTGCAGGAGGCCAGGAGGGGATGAAATGAATGAGGGGCAAGGGCACAAAACTCAGGAGGCATCACCCTAGAGTTGTAGGGGTGGACAGGATGGGTATAGGAGGGCAACAGGCTATGGGGGCAGAGGCCTGGAAAAGATCTCAAAACCAAGTCACAGAGGTGGGCCTTGCAGAGGAGGGGGGCTTTCCCTGAGAGAGAAGAGAGCACTAGGCAAACAGGAACGCAAGTGTGTTGGAAATAATGAGTGATTACAAATGTCCAGAACACAGGATGAGGATGGAAAGGAGAAAGAGAAAAACTCAAATGACTGTGCACACACACCTTAGAGCTAGTACAGTCTTTTCATTATAGGCTCAGCATCCATGGCTTATCAGCAGTATTAAGATCAGATTGAGTGACTAGCAGCCTGCAGTCCCTACCTCGTGGTTCCAGTCCAGATGCCCTCATGAAGCTCACTACCATTGCCTTACTCCATCACTCCATGACCTGAGATCCAATCCAAGGGTGCCTCTCAGACCGCTTGTCTCTTCTTCCTCCATCCCTTCCTTGAGTTTCTTCCTTCCCAGGACCTTCTGACAAGGCTAAGTCATATAATAAAGTTCTCTATTAAGTATACAGACATGCTCCAAGTGCCCCACATATACTATCTCATTTACATTTCCCAACAAACTGACATGTAGGTAACTGCTATTATTACCATTTTACAGATGACGCAACTCCAGATCAGAGTGACTGAGTAACTTACCCAGAACACAAAGGAAATAAATGATGATGCCAAGAATCAAACCCATGGCCAATGCCTGATTTTAGGTTAACTAACTGTGCTGCCTGCTGGTGTAAATTACCTGGGGACACAGAGGTAAATACAGTAGAGAAGAGGTAAAAGGCTCGGTTTGGGGTATCTGAACAAGTAGTTCAGATCTAGGCAAAACAAGCAAAGGTGGACATGAACA
>NW_023235654.1:0-512 GCF_002007445.2 Ailuropoda melanoleuca | reverse complement strand
AGCCAGGGGAGGGGCAGAGGGAGAGGATAATGGACAGAAGAGACCCCCTGCTGAGCCAGCAGCCCAAGGCAAGGCTCCATCTCATGACCCTGAGATCATGTCCTGAGCTGATATCGTGAGTTGGACACTTAAACAGCTGAGCCACCCAAGTGCCACTAATTTGTTTAAATGCCTTTTTCTGTTTATGGTATTGGAGAAGTACCAGCCTTATGTATTCACTTGGGATGTTGCTGAATATCCATCTATTTTGTGAGGTAACATTTGAATTTTCATTCCTTAAGTGTTTGCTCAAATATACTAGAGAAATAATNTACTAGAGAAATAATCTGTGTCTGAAGTTTTCTTTGGGAGATTATATTTCATTCGGAATACCATTTCTTTAATAGAGGCTCTTTAGACATTCTGTTTCTTGTCAATTTTGATAATCTTTATCCTTTGAGAAATTTGTTGATTTTGTCTAAATCGTCAGATGTATAGTTTTAGTGTTTTTCACAGTTGTATTAATTTCCTAG
>NW_023235653.1:0-1023 GCF_002007445.2 Ailuropoda melanoleuca | reverse complement strand
GCCGCTTCTCCCCCTGCACCCGCTCTGGGCCGCCCTTGGTGAGCTCCTGCAGGCCCAGGGCTTTCGGGGCCCTGTCCTGGCTCCCAGATTGGTATCTCCGTCCCAGACATTCCCCACACTCCAGACTCCTACATCCACCTGCCAAATAGACATCTCTATTTGGATGTGAAATAGAAAATGCGAAAAATGATACCTGCTACTGCAATGGTAAGCAATAACAACAACAGTATTGAGTCAACTAGCCTAAGGCAAACTACAGAAACCTAAGAAGAAAACTTAAATAGGCAAGTGTTTTTAATAAATACTTCCGCGTTTGTTACATGTTTAGAGTACCACATCTTTGTCGTAACTGGAAAATACTTTTCTTCCTCATTTTTCATTTTATCTTTGTTCACGGTCCTTTTCTATGTAGTGGGTTAAATTTTTTAATGTGTTTATGTGGTCCATTGTTTTCATTATAATTTCCAGGTCTTGTTTCCTACGAAAAGCCCTCCTCTGTGTAAAATTACAGAAGTGTTCACTTAACATCTTCTGGTACTCTAAAATTTTTATCAGCGGGTAATTAATTTTGGTGAGAAAGGAACATTGGATTCTAACTTTGTTTTCTCTCCAAAGTCTTAGTCAAGTGTCCCCAAACCATTTATTGAATAATTCTTATTTGCCCCCTAAGTCGAAATGTCATCTTCACCAAATTCTAAATCCCCGTCTGGGTTTCTTCTTGCGCATTTGTTCAAATGGCTAATATAGGTTCGGTAATTCCAGGATGGCCTCTCTGAGGAAATTGTCTGAAGAATACAATAGGGGTGGTGGGGAGCAGGGTGAGGAGAAAGAGAGACAGAGACACTCTTACAGAAGAAGCCTTTTGGAATGCCAGGAGGAAAGCTCACAGCAGTGTCAGCCAGGTGACATTTCAGAGGGACCTATGGTTCTCCAAGTCTTCCAAACCATCTCCGATACTCTCATGACAACTGTGAGGACACCACTCTTTGGTGCTCTTGCATTAAGGACAGAGACCCAGGGAGG
>NW_023235652.1:0-1023 GCF_002007445.2 Ailuropoda melanoleuca | reverse complement strand
TGTGTTCCCTCTCTCGCTGGCTGTCTCTATCTCTGTCGAATAAATAAAATCTTTAAAAAAAAAAAAAAAGTGTAAGGGAGGCATACAGCTCAATCTAAAGTCAGGAAGGCCTTCTGAACTTATTTAAATTTGAGCTAATACAAGACATTATTATTATTATTATTATTATTATTATAAAAGACAAAATGGAGAGCATTCTCCAGGACAAAAAGGAGACAAATGAGAACAAGACACATTTGAAGAACTGCAAGTTGTTTGGGGTTTAAGATGCCAGAGGTAGAAAATGATGAGATGAGTACGGCAAATGCCCTATTCTAAAGATTATTGTGATCAAACCAAAGAATGTGAACTTTATTCTGAGAACTGTGGGAATCCATTGAAAAATCAAAATGTATATTTTAGAAACATCACTCCAGCAGCAGCAACATGGTGGCAGCATTTGGAAAAAAACAGAACAGGAAGAAAGATGAGTAGGTCAGCATCATCACTCTACGAAAGGAGGCAATCAATAAATATTTGCTAATTAAAGAAAAAATTAAGAATGATTTGGTGGTAAATTTGACATGAGGGATAGGGAAAGGAATCTAGAACAAGTATCAGCTTTCTGTCTTGGGTGACTATGTGGGTAGTATTCTACCACTGTGATGGGGGTTTGGTTTGGAACATACCAAGCTACAGGTGTTTGCAAAACATCCCATGGAAATAATTCAATTGGCAGTCACAGATGTTGGGCTAGAGCATAAAATACATAATTTTGTTATGTATTTCTCCCTTTAAAAAAGCACTTTTCAGGGCACCTGGGTGGCTCAGTCAGTTAAGTGTCTGACTATTGATTTCGGCTAAGGTCATGATCTCAGGGTTGTGAGACTGAGCCCCACACAAGGCTCTGCACTGGGCATGGAGCCTGCTTAAGATTCTCTCTCTCAGGGCGCCTGGGTAGCACAGTCATTAGGCATCTGCCTTTGGCTCAGGGCGTGATCCCAGCGTTCCGGGATCGAGTCCCACATCGGGCTCCTCCGCTGG
>NW_023235651.1:0-1023 GCF_002007445.2 Ailuropoda melanoleuca | reverse complement strand
CAGTGCCCAGTGAAACAAACAGCAAAGAGGCCGTGTTACTCGAGACATGGAGTGAAACAGAGAGCAAGAGAGGGTGGTATCAAGAGAGGCTGGTATGGTGGAGGATAGGATAAAATATGGCATGAGATAAGATAAGAAATTACACAAAGTCAAAATCATGGAGCAATTTATAGACCATAGTAAGAACTTTGATTTTACCCTACGTGCAAGGCCACCGAACAGATTTGAACAAAATGGTGGCATTGTCAGCCTTGCATTTTAAGTGAATCACTCTGCCTACAGAGTGGAAAATATGCTATTTTAGAGGAAAGAGAGGATCAGAGTCTTGTTAGGCATCTATTATAATAATCTAGGCAAGTAATCATATTTTGGATGTCTTCTGAAAGTAAAGCCAATAGAATTTTATACAGACTGGACATGAGGAGTGAGTGGAAGAGGGGAGTCAAGGATGACTCTAAAATTTTTTGACCTATAAAAGTGGAATAATGAGATGCCATTTACTAAGACTAAGAATCCTACAAGAAAATAAAATTTAGTGCAGAAAATCAAGAATTGTGTTTTGGGTATGTTGCATTTGAAAAATATTTTGGATATCTAGATCAGAAGAAAGGTGGTTGGTACCATCATAAATTCGCAATGATTGACATGTGGATGGTACTTCATTAAGCCTCCCTGTCCTTATTTTCATCGTCCTCACTCTCCTTGGCTGGATTCTTTTTATTGTCCTGACACCCAAATGTCAGTGCACCCCAGGGCTCAGTCCTCGGTCTTCTTCTTTCTGACTTCAGTCACCTCTTAAAGTAATCTCACTTGATACCATGGTTTTAATATATTTGTAAATTCATATATATTTAAAATTACTACTATTGTCTGGCATAGATTAATCATTCAGAAATTATTAGCAATGGTATTATCTATTATCACTGCACTGCAGCCATGGACCACAGCAGACTTCAATGTTATTAAGCTTGCACCAGTTTGTCATTGCAATTGCTGTGGAGTGTGCTTAACTATGTAGTATTG
>NW_023235650.1:0-1023 GCF_002007445.2 Ailuropoda melanoleuca | reverse complement strand
CCAACAAAATGGCTAAAATTGAAAATACTGATAACCAAGTGTTGGTAAGGCTGTGGAACAATTAGAATTTTCTGTTTTAGGTGGAGATGCAAAATAATACAATCATTTTGGAAAAGACTCTGGTTGTTTCTTATAAAAGTAAATATATACCTATCGTGTGGACCAACAATTCAACTGGGTGTTTTCCCAAGAGAAATGAAAATATATGTTCACAGAGAAAAATGTACAGAAGTGCTTACAGCAGGTTTATTCATAATAACTCCAAACTGGAAAAAACTTAGATGTCCAGCGACAGGAGAATGGATAAAGAAATTGTGGTTTATACACACAATGAGTACTACTCAGCAATAAGGAGTCATCAACTACAGATACACTTAATCTTAAAACTTCACCCATAAATCGCAAAAACATCACATTGAGTGAAAGAAACCTTCCCCAAAAGAGCACATACTAGATGATGCGATTTAGCCAAAGATACACATTACCATCACCCCAGGAATGAAGGAATGCTCACACAAAACAGTGATTTTGAAAATGGTGCACAATAAACATCTATTTTGTGTGTTTGCAATCTCAAATTAAAAAGTACATTTTCAATATTGTGGACAATTTACATAAACAAATTTGGGAACAAAAAGAGCTGAGCATATAATTCCAGGGTGGGGGTGGGGTGCTAAGAAGGGTGCTACATTACCAAAATTAGTGTCTTGATCCAGCATTCATTATGCTTGGAATGTTATACAAAGGACATTATGGGAATCAATTTATCGGTTAATTCTGGTTAAGTGGCAAAATGGTAAAAGTAGATTGACTGCTGTTTTGAGCTTGCTCTATTTTCTTGGCCCTAAGAGATTGTTGGCACACAAATTTTCATATCCCCTGATACTGTAACCCCGCATAATACATACTTTTCTAATCCAAATGTATTTGAAACTCATAGTCCCTACAACAAAATGTTATAAATGAGTAGACACTGGAAGGCAGTTAGTGATTTCAATAACTATATAGTCAAGGGTTTTCTAC
>NW_023235649.1:0-1023 GCF_002007445.2 Ailuropoda melanoleuca | reverse complement strand
TTTTATCATTAGTAAAACATTAACAAGGATGTTTGGGAATTAACTTTGTTATAAAGTTAAATTAACATGGAAAATATATTTTATCTTGTGTTAATGCAGGATGAGAGAGAAACTTATTGGTGAAAATTCTCCAAACTGCTTGAATCAAACTTCTTTTCATTCAGTGTGATATAAGAACAAAGCTTGAGGCTTCCCAGGCTTATGATGTTATCTCCGTCATTTACAAAGCCTGTTGGGAAAGTTTGATTGCAAGGAGGGTACGTGTGTCAGTGCACCCCACACTGCCCCCCATTTTATACCTGTAGCTCTAGCACCCCAAGATTTTCATAGTGAACAATAAATCACATGATCAATCTAATTATGTGTCCCTGGGCCACAATTTGCTCAATTATAACATAAGAGAATTTGACCACATGCCTTAATGATAACCTCCAACCCTATAACTCTACAGAAGAAATCTATGTTAATTCATGTCACCTTATTTAATATCTATACTACTTGTCTCATAGGAGTATTACACTGTCAGTGAAGAAGATACAGGAAGTTAGGCTAACTATGTACAAGGGTCACTAATTCACAAAGAGATTGTAGAGTAGAAATACAATTTCAAGTTGATTGCTCGGAAACTGGAACCTATTTTCCCCTATAAACAATTTTATAAATTATTTTTAAATGACAAGGTGAATTCAAAATGTTTGTAGGGGGGCTACCCCAATAAAAATGCGAAGTGGTTATAGTAAAGCTGGCCTCCAGAAAGAGCTATGAACAGATAGCTGTAATGCAACTGCAAGCCAATCCCAGGTGAGGGTCACAAAAAATGGACAAAGGGAAACCAAAGTCTCTGATGCAGGAAGAGCCCTTTGATTTCTTGACAGGATAATGACACAGCATGAGCTAATTTCCCTTGGGAATGATAACCAGATGCTTTTCAGAGTGTTGGTCCTAAACCCCTCGTGAGATATGATTGATACCTTTATTCCAAACGCCAAAGAAGATAACGAAGTGGGGGAACATCGGCCCTCC
>NW_023235648.1:0-2548 GCF_002007445.2 Ailuropoda melanoleuca | reverse complement strand
AAGATATGAACAGACACTTTTCCAATGAAGACATACAAATGGCTATACACATATTTTCTACCCAAAGAACATTTACCAGCATACCACTGTTAGGACTGAGCTCTCAGCCAGGAACTGAGGTCCACTCTAGTGGAAGGACACGGGCCTGGCTTCAGTTGCCTGAGTTCTATTTATGACTCCTCCTGTAACTAGATAAACAATGCTGGGCACCTTGCTTAGGCTCTAGAGTCTCAGTTTCCTCCTCTGTTAAATGAGAAGTGGATTTGTCAATATGGTTTTCTGCTGTAAAAGTCTATGACCATATCAGATTGTAAGATCCATGAAACTGGAGTCTGTTTTTTATCTTTGCATTTCCAAAAACACTTAGCATAGTTCTTTGCACACTCAACTAATGTCTGCAAAATTAAGTTGTACAGAATTTTTCTCAAAGTGTTGGTGAATTCCTAAAGATGATAATAGCTAATATTTCTTATATTACCATGCACCAGTTACTTTATTCTATTTAATCCTTTTAACACTCGGCAGTAGGTAGTTATTAGCACCACTTATAGAAACAAAATAAATCTGATTCCTAAGATCACACAGCTAGCAAATGGCAAACAGATTAGAACTTGAGTCTGTCTCATTTCACAAAAATCCTCTTAAACACTATGCAACACTGCTTCTGATCAAGAATTAAGGTCTTTCTCCTAAAAGTGAGACCTGAAACCATAAAACTCCTAGAAGAAAACATACGCAGTAATTTGACATCAGCGGTAGAAACATTTTTCTAGATATGTCTCCTCAGACAAGGGAAACAAAAGCAAAAATAAGCTATTGGGAGTACACCAAAATAAAAAGCCTTTACATGGTGAAGGAAACCATCAACAAAACAACAAGGCAACCTACTGAATGGGAGAAGATATTTGCAAATGATATATTTTATAAGGGGTTAATATCTAAAATATATACAGAATTTATACAACTCAATAGCAAAAACAAAACAAAACATTATCTGATTAAAATGGGCAGAGGACTTGGATAGACATTTTTCCAAAGAGGACACACAAATAGCCAACAGACACATGAAAAGATGCTCAACATCACTCATCATCAAGGAAATGCAAATCAAAACCACAATGAGATATCACCTCACCCCCATCAGAATGCCTAAAAGCAAAAAGACAGGAAATAACAAGTGTTGACAAGGATGTGGAAAGAAAGGAACACTTAAGCACTATTGGTGGGAATGCAAATTGGTACAACCATTATGGAAAACTGTATGGAGGTTCCTCAAAAAATTAAAAATAGAATTAAAACATGATACATAATTCCAATGCTGGGTATTTACCCAAAGAAAATGAAAACACTAAATTGAAAAGATATATGTTTATTGCAGTATCATTTACAACAGCAAAGATATGGAAACAACCCGAGTGTCCACTGATGGATGAATGGATAAAGTGTGGTGTGTGTGTGTGTGTATAAAATATGTTTTTATATATATTTATATAATATAAATATATTACACAACCATAAAAAAGAATGAGATATTGCCCTTTGCAACAACATGGATAGACCTGGAGAGTATAATACTAAGTGAAATAAGTCAGACAGAGAAAGGCAAATACCCATGAGATTTTACTCATCTACGGAACCTAAGAAACAAAACAAACTAAACAAACACAACAGACATACACAAAAAAAGCAGACTCTTAAATACAGAGAACAAACTGGTGGTTACCAGAGAGGAGGTGGGTGGGAGGATGTGTGACATAGATAAAAGATATTAAGAGTACTACACTTAGTGTGAGGAGCACTGAGTAATGTATAGAACTGTTGAATATATTGTACAACCAAAATTGATATAACACTGTATATTAACTATATTTCAATAATAAAAGAAAAAAATGGCTCTAGAAAAAAAAAGAATTAAGGTCTTCCCCACAGTTCTAATCATGAGGAAGCCCTCTGTAATGCTATAAAGTAAAATGACATGCTATTCATTGCAACCCTAGAAATGCTATCATCTGTGTAACTTTAGTGCTTTGGTCAGGATCACATGTAGTTTCCTTAAAATGCAGATTTCTGGGCCCCACTCCAGACCTATTCAATCAGAATCTCTGGGGTGAGGTCAGGAAGCCATGTTTGTATCTGTACCATTATGATTTGGGGCATCTGGACCACATTTGGGAAAGCACTGTTCCAGAGCAGAGAATTTAAATAGATTATATGGTAATTTTGTTCTTAATTTTTTGAGGAACCTCCATATAGTTTTCCATAACTATATTTACATTCCCACCAACAGTGTACAAGGGTTCCTTTTTCTCTGCATCTTTGCCAACATTTTATATTGTGACCCAGCGCTCATGTACATGTGTTCACAAAAATGTGAACACTCTGGTTTTTTTAAATTTTTTAAGATTTTATTTATTTATTTATTTATTTGAGAGAGAGTAGAGTGAGCAAGCAAGAGAGAGAGAGAGCACAAGCAGGAGTGAGGGGCAGAGGGAGAAGCAGACTCTCTGCTAAGCAGGGAGTCCGACGTGGGACTCGATCCCAGGACCCC
>NW_023235647.1:0-1022 GCF_002007445.2 Ailuropoda melanoleuca | reverse complement strand
TGCTCACATCTCACCACTTGCTTTCCCATGCAACAAGGCTACAAGTTCACATTCAAAGGAAAGGCGGCTTCCATGTGACCCTACCACTCCGTCCTACCAGATCTGGGCCACATTATATTTAGGCTAACCTGGTGCACTCAGCTTGAACCAATCCAATGAAAAGTCTTCTCAGTGTGTTTTGGATGAATGTGTAGCCCACGCATTCTCTGCTCTTCTGAGGCATTGAGTGGTGTTTCAGGAGGGGGCTTCTCGCTGAGAGGGAAGCGGGGATCTGGTGCAGGCACCTCTGCCCTCCTTGGAGAGGCTCCTTCTGCATCTGTTCTAAGTGCCCTGTTTGCAGAGAAGGCTGCAATTGTGGCCCACGAATTCTTGGTCCAACTTCTGAGCCCCGGCAGAGCCTGGCGTCCTCTCCTGTTGATTGGTCTCCCAACCCAGCCCTCTCTGGTGCAGATATCTGCTTGGAACTCACATTAAATCCCCAGCCACCTTCCCTGTGGCTCTTGTCCACCAGTCACTTTGCCCCAACATGGCAACTCCTCCGTCAGCTTCCCAAGGATTCATTGCTGATTCTCCATACTCGGAAGCCGAGGGATCTGTCTGGATCCTTACCCTGCCACATGGGAACCGAGGGCTCCTGGAAGGGCAAACTCAAATTCTCTTCTCCCTTTTTGCTTAATCAGAGGACCTAACGCTCCACATGAGAAACATGGCAAATGTCCCTCTGCTTCTAAGTAGTCATCTGACCTAGGGCAGAAGGAGGGTCACGACATACACCTCACTATCTTCCCTGTCACCACCTCTTCTCCCTCCTGCAGGGTGTGGGGAGGGGGCTCCATTTCTACTTCCTGTCAGCCAGGACATCCTTACATCAAAGCCTGCCTCCTGGAGGGGCATCTCCCCCTCCCTTTTCACCCGGCTGTTTTTGAAAAATGGCTGCTGGGTAATGTACAAGAGATAGAAATAAAAATCTTACTGGGTTTTTACTTTCAAAACATTATTCTCCCAGAAGCGTATTTTTTTTT
>NW_023235646.1:0-1022 GCF_002007445.2 Ailuropoda melanoleuca | reverse complement strand
TTGTGTTCCCTCTCTCACTAGCTGTCTCTCTCTCTGTCAAATAAATAAATAAAATCTTTAAAAAAAAAAAAGAATTCTTTTATTTGTTTTTATTTGTCTTTTTATGTTGGATCTGATTTGCTAATATTTTGTTGAAGTTTTGCATTAATGTTCATGATGTGATGTCTTTGTCTGGTTTTGGTATTAGGAGAACACTTCCTCAATGAGGTCGGAGGTATGCCCTCTATTTCTATTTTCCAGAAGAGATTGTAGAGACTTAGCATCTTTTTTTTTTTTTTAATAAACTTACCAATAAAACCATGTAGGCCTAATCTTTTCTGTTTTGGAAAGTTAGTAATCATTGGTTCAATTTTGTTCATTGTTATAGGCTTATTCATGTTATTTCTTCTCGTGTGAGTTTTGGTAGTTGTGTCTTTCAAAGAATTAGTGCATTTCAACTCAGTTATCAAATTTTGAGGCATATAGCTGTTCATAATATTCCTTTCTCATTCCATGGGATCAGTAGTGATAGCCCCTCTTTCTTTTCTGGCATTAGTAATTTGTATCTTCTCTCTTTTTTTCTTAGTTAATCCAGGTAGAAGTTTATCAATTTTGCTAGTCTTTTCAAAGAACCAGCTTATGGTTTTGTTAATATTCTCTATTGAGTTTCTGGTTTCAATTTCACTGATCTCTAATATAATTCCTATGATTTATCCTCTTCTGCTTACATTGGACTTAATTTCTTCTTCTTTTTCTAGTTTCCTCATTTGGAAGTTTATATTGTATATATATTATATATATATATAAAATAAATATGTATGTAAATACACATGTACATATATATATAGTATAATATAGTATACTATTGATTTTAGACCTTTCTTCTTTTCCAACACATGCATTCAATGTTGCTGAGTTCCCTTTCAACACTGCTTTTGCTGCATCACAGGAATTTTGAGGAGTTGTATTTTTATATATTTCTATGTGTTAAGTAGTCTACTTTTTTTAAAGGTAAACCATATCTATATTATCATTTCTAATAA
>NW_023235645.1:0-1022 GCF_002007445.2 Ailuropoda melanoleuca | reverse complement strand
GGGGGGGGAGAAAATGGCGGAAAGCAGAAGCTGTCAGGCATGAATATCCTTCACTTTTCATTGAAAAGTCATGTCTGTGAACCTCTGTGTTTCTCAGTAAAGTAGAAGGTAAGGTCTTTGATGAAACTAAGGATGGAGAATCAAAGACCTGTACAGAATTCAGAGGATTTGAAATACTTGTTTTGTATATATCAGAAGAAAATGATAGGATTGCTGGCCCATGTTCAGGATCCATTGAGCACGGTTATTATATTTTGCTGTGTGGTTTTCCCTAGCAGCACATACCAGCTAATTATATTTACGGAGAAAGAGTTAGTTTCACAATGGTTGCAGTTTTGCCAGTGGAGGTGATGCAAGGACTGAATGGGAAAGTAGTTTAGAGTAATAGAATGTTTCCTAGGATCATGGAGTTTAAACTGGATTAGGAGGATAGTGAAGAAGAAAGCACTGATGGATGGGAAGCACTACACAGCTAATGAATTGGAATTCTCTTAAGAGACCAGAGAATCTTCATGGTGGGAGTAGTTCATCAAGACAATTAGAAGTAATAAGATGGACTGCTTGAATAAACAATTCAAGAACAGTTAGGATGGCAAGATTATGGTAATAACTGTGCAAGTAGATGGCTGAGCTGACGTGGAGTTACTCAGTGAAATCCAGAAGGCCAGAGGACTGCATGGGTCACACATGTGGATACGAAAGTCACCCAGAATAATGGAAGGATTTGGAATCCAGAGAAGACTGTGAGTTAAGTGACAAAGCCTTTGATGAATGTGGAAGAATGACAAGAGATTAGTAGATACAACAGTGATGTGGAGGCAGAGGGGGTGGTATGACTGAATGGCATGAACCTCATGGTCAGGATCTTTACTAAAGAATTGGAAATAAATGGTATAAAGCTAGAAATAGTAATCAAGGAAGAATGTGATTAGTAAACAAATAGCCTTCATTTGAGATGGCTGCAGGACCTATATGTCTTTAAGGGACAGCTACTTTTTATTGAAGACAGGCAAAAAAAAAAA
>NW_023235644.1:0-1022 GCF_002007445.2 Ailuropoda melanoleuca | reverse complement strand
AGCAGATGAATGGATGAGGAGGCCAAGGGGCCAAGGATACGGTGCTAGTTCTCCTTTGATGGGTCAGCCCCCGTTCTGCCGGATATAAAATGCCATAGTTCCCTGAGGTGCCGTGGATCCTTGCTTCCAAAGTTGCCACTTAGTTCCAAGTGTCCCCAACACACCGGATTTCTCCCCTTCCGTGTTCTTCCTGGTGCCCTGCTCCCCTGCAGACCTTTCCTCTCTTTCTCCGCGACACAGTGGGAGTTTCTCCGCCTTGTTCACAGACACCCTGCCTAACTGCCTCCCACATTCAGAGCTTCCCACTACTGTTCCCTAGTCCCTTCCCAGTGTCCTGGCTTTGACGCTAGGAGGCAGATTGGAGGGGTCTGATGGGCGCTGTGCAAGCGCGGCCCCAGAGTGGATTCCCTGTTTGTCAACAGAGTGCCACCGTTTTATCCAGATTCCAATTCCTGCCCTGCGTGTCCCATGGGCCTAGGGAGACGCCGAGCCCAGCCCCAGCTGTGAATCCCAGCTTCGGTGATGGAGGAGGTGGTGGGACTATCACAAGGAGCTGCTTCTGCTGGTGGGTGACTGGTGGCCCAAATGGGCCAATGAGATGAAAGGAAAGGTCACAGAGGGAGTGACACACTGCTGTCCCCTCGGGGCCATGCTGAGAGGGAGGCCGACTCCCCAGGAGGCAGAGCAGAGCAGGGCAGGGATGCCCATCCTGAGGTCCTGGGGGAACCTCAGCTCTGAGGCCTCTACATTCACTTCCAGCTAAAGGCGTCCACACCAGGCCTTGTTGTTCCAGGCAATTGTAGCTGGCGTGTGTGTCACACCTGCAGGTCCCTTGACCCAGGAAGCAGAGCTCTCACCCTTCAGGGGGTCTTGCAAAAAGAAGACCAGACTGTTTTCTGGTCAAGTCCCAAGCTGAGCAGACCTGCTCCAGCCCCTCGTTTGTGGAGACCCAAGCAGCCTGGGCAAGTTTTTAAAAACACAGCTTTCCAGGTCATCCTGACAAAAGGTCCCCTCAGCTTCTC
>NW_023235643.1:0-1022 GCF_002007445.2 Ailuropoda melanoleuca | reverse complement strand
GAGGCTGATCCTAGCAATAACCTTGAGAGGGAAGTACACTGCCATGATTTCCTCAACTGCTGATTCAAACTCAAATACATGTAAATATACACAACGATCACTTTTTCTAGCAAACTTTAACCAGTATTTGCTTATTCAAAACAAAAATCCTCCGAGCAATCTGGAGAACAGTTCAGTACAAATTGGACCTGAAACCTCTAATAAGCTATTGAACAAAGACCAAGGAGTTTCAAAGAGCCCTAAACCAGACACAAGAAGCACTGATCATTTGTGCATGTCGACTGTCCAATTTAAAATGAGGGATTGTTTTGGATCATGTAGATATAGACTCAACCATGAAAATAGCAGTTTTGCTCAATTGCCCTGAGAAAATGAAGAAATCCCTTGAAAAAATAAAAGATTAAGCCAGAGTGCTGGGGGCAAATTGTTAATAATTGTTATGGGACTTGATTGGCTCATAAATGCTTCACTCTATCATATTAACCATTTCCTTCTGAGGAAGGCTGAAGTCCTACAGAATAGTTTCCATGTGGTTACTGGAACTAGCGAAAAATGAGTCTGGGAAGGCAGAGGCAGGAAAGATGAAGCTTGTTTTATGCACATTCTCTAGAAAGAAGCAGCAGCAGCAGAAGGAAGGATAAGGGGGGTGGGGAAGAGAGAAATTTAGCACTGCAATGTCTCTTGAATAGTGGGGGAGAGGTAATAGCTAGTAAAAAAACTAGACTTTTGAGAATTTTTATGGTTCCGTGTTAGAGCAACATTATCTATAACAGGAATCAAGATTATGGATTTATCACCTTCTGTTTTCTCCTATTACAATTGTGAAATAAAAATTAAAGCTATCTCAGAACATATGGTGTCACTGGTTTTGGCTTGCTGGAATCTTAGTAATGAGTGTAAGATGTTGCCGCAGTGTAAGACCCTCAGTGCCCCAGCTCATCACCTGCTCTATTGCTTACCTGCTGGGTAACATTGACCTAATTCCTTCAAGGGCTCTAATCCTGTTTCCCCAACACTATAGA
>NW_023235642.1:0-1022 GCF_002007445.2 Ailuropoda melanoleuca | reverse complement strand
TAAGGTGTAAAATATTTCAACAGACTCAACATCTTCACCCCTATATTCAGTGGAGCTTAGTAATGGCTACCCCTCCGTGACCTCTGGAGTTACCCATCATTCTCATTTTTATTTCTAATGCATCATATTGAAAACCTGATTGTTCCTCTTGGAAATTCTCATGCTATCTATGCCTGAATTCTGCTAAGCCTGCCATTCCCTTGGAATGCTATGGACATTGTGAGTTTCCCAGTAACTGAAGTGTTCTATCTTGCTTTGGTGACCAGCCTCGTGCTGGTTTTTATTTTCTTTCCTCTTTCATTTTTCCATTTTATTTAGTAAATGACCATTCATCTTTGGGTCTGATTCATAAAATGTAAAAAAATGGCAAAAAACATTAATTTGGCAGCAGTGAAGGGTGGTTTGATATGAACACTTGGAGTATACTAGAGTATTATGCTAAGTGAAATAAATTAGAGAAAGACAAATACCATATGATTTCACTTGTATGTGGAATTTAAGAAACAAAACTGATGAACAAAGGGGAAGGGAAGGAAAAATAAAATAAGATAAACAGTTGGGAGAGCAATACACAAAACCAAGACAATAAGGGCCTAAAGTGCAGCAGCATCCAGGGGAAGGAGAAGATGGAAAGGGATAGCTAGTAATGAGAGTGGCACATAAAAAGCGCTTACTACTGCTGAATTAATAAAAAGACATAAGAGATTTGTGGATGGAGGGTAATTTAGGACATGGTAACAAGGTACAGAAGATGGTAGGGAGAAATCACAACTGACTTGAAGTTCCACATGTGGGTGACTAAGAGGAGTGGTGTGAGCAATCAGGTCACAGCTCCATTCAATCAGCAATACCTCGCTCAGGAAAAATACATTTGAGAGCCATGTAATGGCTCAAATAAAGTAAGAAACTGGAGAGTTTGAAATGGGACATGTTGAACTTAAAGATGAAATGAAAAAAAAAAGAAAAGAAAAGAAAAGAAAAGAAAAGAAAAGAAAAGAAAAGAAAAGAAAAGAAAAGAAAGA
>NW_023235641.1:0-1022 GCF_002007445.2 Ailuropoda melanoleuca | reverse complement strand
AGGATATTCGTTAACAAAAGATTTAGACTAATTCTGTAGGGGAGATCTTTCCAGGATAATAAGACTTCAGAACAGATGTAGAGGAAACCATTTGGAAACTGTACCAAAGACTCTTGTGTACGTGAGACAAAACCCATTTAGAGTGCTTCCGGTGAGGTTTACATTCAAAGTCCATCCACGGAGGAATGTAGTGTCTTTGGCTATCCAAGTCTTCGGTGACACTGCCTAAGAATGAATACATTTCCAAAAGAGTTTGCAAAGGACACCCAAGTGAGCTCTGGGGTTTCCATGGTAAAACATAGGCACTGCACTCCACACAGCGTCTGCCTCAGTGATGTGCCCATTCAGAACATCCTCCCGTGAGCGACAGCGTCACAGTGCTCGCTCATACAGTGTAGGTGGTGCGGAGGAACAAGGACCCAGACAGGGCTCTTGTGGTGGGGCTGGGGGCTCACAGAGGTGCAAGCACTCCCGGAGCTGGTTCTGCTTCTTCCGCGCACTGGATGATTCTCTCTGAACCCACACATCCCCTCCTTCGGGAAACTGCTCTGTCCCCAAACTAAATCAGGTGCTCCTAACCGTGCTGACTCTGTTGTGTGAGAATTATTTCCTGCGTTTCCCATGGACTGTGAGCCTCCTGGGGCCCTGATTATGTCTTGTTCTCTATTGCATTCCAGTGCTGGGACCTAGAAAACGCTTGGTAAATATTTATGGCACGAAAGAGCAATGAACAAATTAAGAATAAGTAAGGGATCCATGATTAGAAGTTGCAGAGACAGAGGTGAAAAATCTTCAGTGATCCATCTTTTAAATAGTTCATTTATTGGGGCACCTTGGTGGCTTAGTTGGCTAAGTGTCTGCCTTCGGCCCAAGTCATGATCCCAGGGTCCTAGAATGGAGTCTCGTGTTGGGCTCCTTGCTCAGCAGGGAGCCTGCTTCTCCCTCTCTCTCTGTCTGCTGCTCCCCTTGCTTGTGTTCTCCCTCTCTCTCTGTCAAATAAATAAATAAAATCTTTAAAAAAA
>NW_023235640.1:0-1022 GCF_002007445.2 Ailuropoda melanoleuca | reverse complement strand
CAGCATATAATATGGATGCAAACTTACAGAAGCTTAGAGAAGAAAATTTTGTTTAAAAGTTTAGAGAAGGAAATATATTAATATGGCAGGGGTTAACGTTGGGGGAAGGGTTTATAGATTTAAGTAAGTGGAGAGGAAGAAAGTCTAGGTGGGAACACATGAGCAAAATCCTAAGAGAAAACAGCTCTGGTGAAGACCCCGGATTCTGCCTAGATAAAGAGGAAGCCTGTGGGGCGCCTGGCTGACGCAGGTGCTGGAGCACAGGACTCTTCATCTCAGGGTTGTGAGTTCTTGCTCCACACTGGGCATAGAGCCTACTTAAAAAAAATTTTTTTTAATTTAAAAAAAAAACAAAAGAGGAAGTCTATGTTGGGGAAGCAAGTGGGAGCTAAGGTTGAAAAAGATGGGTGCTGCCTTAAAGCGTCTAGACTGGACGCAGCAGAAGTAAGAAAGTGACCCACGGTTGCTTTCAAGTCTACAATAGACTCTCTGTTCCCGGCTCCTAGACTACAATCAGACTATAATTATGTCCTAATTACTGAGCCTCTTCAAGTGTCCAAGTTTTTAAATGAGAAATGATTACCATCCTGCTGTCATCTGAAACAAAATATCAAATCCTTCCTGAAATAATTTTTCTTTCTTTTCCCCAACAAAAGCGTCTTAATTACAAGGAATTTAAGCTGTTTACTATCTTCACCATGGACAAATACCAGGAGAGGCAGAAAGCAGAGAAAGATGAAGAGAAAGGGAAAAAGGATCTGCTCAAAAAGAAAAGGCTACATCAAGTTAATGTGAACCTCAAACAGTTTCTTGGAATAAATGTATCTGAAAGTAGAATATAAGTAATCACAACTGTTAACATGTCTAAAAATAAACTTAGAAAATCTAAGTGGATATTTTTACGTTGGCCTTTACACATGAAAGGTTCAAATAAGTGTCCTTCGACCAGCAGGTTCTTAACTTGAATAACTTATTGACCTCACAATAATACAATATGAAGTAACCACTTTCTCTGTGGACAT
>NW_023235639.1:0-1022 GCF_002007445.2 Ailuropoda melanoleuca | reverse complement strand
TTTTTTAAGATTTTATTTATTTGAAAGAGAGAGAGAGAACATGTGTGGGAGGGCAGAAGGAGAGGGAGAAGCAGACTCCCCACTGAGTAGGGAGCCTGACAAGGGGCTCAATCCCAGGACCCTGAGATCATGACCTGAGCTGAAATCAAGAGTTTGGATGCTTAACCGAATGAGCCACTCAGGCATCCCTCAAAGAGTAAATCTTAAGAATTCCCATCACAAAGAGAAATTTTTTTCTTCCTTTTTCTTTTTTTTAAAAATTGTATCTATATGAGAAGATGGATGTCAGCTGAACCTATTTGTGGCAATCATTTCACAATATATGTAAATCAAACCATCCTGCTGTATTCCTTGAAGATATACAGTGAGGTATGCCAATTATTTCTCAGTAAAACTGGGAAAAAAGGGAATGATTACAAAAAATGTTGTATCTGAAGAATTTCAGAACCCCTACATTTGTAGGTTGAGGTCAAACTGAGTTCCTGAAAAGGGCCAACTAAATATTTGTAATTCCTGACCATTATTACTGACCCACCAGAGGGTCACCAGAGGTATGTGATATGAATCAAAAGCAAACTACAGCCTGCACAAAATTAGATCTGTGGCATTCACTGAATGATAACAGCAAAATTTCTCTGGGTTTTTCTAAAAGAGTCTTAGTAAAACAGTCTAAATTTAATGTTTTTACATTATAGTGGAAGGCAAAGGAATACTATAAAACAAACAATGAAATCTAGTTAGAAATGTTAAGAACTTGGAGAAAAATAAGCTAAAATTAGAGAAATTGTTAAAAATGTGGCCCCCTAATGCATTACAATTTGCACAAAGTTATCTTTAAAATAAGTGAATCTTAAGATTTGAAGATATTTTAAAGGTCATCGAGGCTTCTGACTCAGTGTTTAAATATCCACAATTATTAGTGAGGACCACTGGTTCCTGAACACACCTAAGGGATCATGAGATGAATAGCATCATAATTAAAACTTGGCCTCAACCAAGTAGACTCCACATCTGCCATTTAC
>NW_023235638.1:0-1022 GCF_002007445.2 Ailuropoda melanoleuca | reverse complement strand
GGAGGGAGAGCTGAGCAGGGAGCCCGATGCGGGGCTCCATCCCACGACCCTGGGATCATGACCTGAGCCAAAGGCAGATGCTCAGCCGACAGCCACCCAGGCGTCCCAATATCGAGGTCTTGACAGAGTACAGAACAATGTCTCTGGAAAACACAGGCTGGTCCTTTTCTACTCTGTTTCATCAGATTTCCCTCAGTGTGGTCTTAAAATCCTATTTCTTGCTCATTGAATTGCCAACGGGCATCATTTCTCTCTTAGTTTAACCCTTTGGGCTGAGCCTCATAAGACTAGGAGATTGTTTTTATTTATTTAATTTATTAAGAGACCTTTATTAAGACTGTTTATGAGTATTGAAAATAAATAAAAATAAATACTAAGTAAAAGAGGTTATTATCTGAGTCATTTAACATGATTTATTAATATATGCCACTTACATATTTAGGTGTTTCCCAACTTCTGATTTTTACCTTTGCTTCACATTTTGGAAAAGAATTAAGAAAAAGAAATTCTAACAGTTCTTCTCATCCCTAATTTGTTAATTTTTTGGATCTTGATATAGGAACAGTATTGCCAACAAAGGTTCCCTTAAGAGATATTATTAAATCTATCCCCTAAATGAATTATTGCTTATTTTAAAATTGCATATGAATTAATTGCAAGAAGTTTGGAAATTAAGAAAAATAATTAAAAAAGGGGAAAATGATTTGTTATCCCACCAATGAGAGTTACTTTTTAATGACATTTTTGGTGTATTTCATCCCAGTCTTTCCTCTCTTTCTCTGTAGTTATATTTATGATTTAAAAATTAGGTTCATACCATATGATTTTTTAAAAACTACTTTTTTATTCAATGAAATGTTATAGTCATTACCCCATCTTTCTTAGACTAAAATTATTGTAATGTCACCATATTTCATTTTATGAGTGTGTCGTAATTTACTTAACTTTTATTGTTGCAATTCTGAGGTGTTTTTTGTTGTTGCTGTTTTATTTATTTATTTATTTATTTATTTATTTATTTA
>NW_023235637.1:11021-16121 GCF_002007445.2 Ailuropoda melanoleuca | reverse complement strand
TCGGTTGTGACTTTCTGCACTGCATCACTCTTGTGGCACTCTCGTCAGGTTTCCGCTACTACGTTCCCTCAAGTTTCCCTATTCACGAAGGGTGATGAGAGTGCTAAGAGCGTCCCCGTACGTTGTTGTTTCTTTCGGACGTGTTTTGGGCCTTTTCGTTCCGATGCCACCAGCAGTTTTGACAGGATTTCACCAGGAAGCAAAATTTCGTTGGAAGCACCTTGATTCCTTTTCCACCTTCCATAAGGCCGACGTGACTTCAAGGGCTTTCTCCTCACACGTTGTTTCTTGGTTCTAAGGGCAGGATCCTTCCCAGGCCCCTACACCCAATGTGGAATCGGGGTCCCCAGTGAAAAGGCTGCTGTTCGCTGGAGGTATTTTGCTGGACGCTCTGCTTTATTACCAATGAGAAGTGCGATGAGTCCTCGAAAATCCTGAACCATTTCATTCATGCTCCCCTACTCACGAGAGATGATGTTCGTTGATATTTCCCTGGACTGTGTGGTGTCTCAGAGACCACTATGTGGCACTCTCGTCAGGATTTCACGACCACTTTCCCTCATTTTTCCCTATTCACGATGGGTGATGAGAGTGCTAATACAGTTCCAGAATGGTGTTGTTTCTGCCGGACGTGTTTGGGGCATTTTCGTTCCATTGCCACCAGGAGTTTTGACAGGATTTTCCAGGAAGCAAATATTTCGTTGGAAGCGTGTGTTGGCCGAATTGTGTTTGTCACTGTTGTGTTGGTTGTGTTTCACTCACGGAACCAAAGCACCGTGATTCCCTTTCCACCTTCCATAAGGCCGACGTGAATTCAAGGGCTTTCTCCTCACACTTTGTTTCTTGGTTCTAAGGGCTGCATCCTTCCCAGGCCCCTACACCCAATGTGGAATCGGGGTCCCCAGTGAAAATGCTGCTGTTCGCTGGAGGTATTTTCCTGGACGCTCTGCTTTATTACCAATGAGAAGGGCGCTGAGTCCTCGAAAATCCTGAACCTTTTCATTCATGCTCCCTTACTCAAGAGAGATGATGTTCGTTGATATTTCCCTGGACTGTGTGGTGTCTCAGAGACCACTATGTGGCACTCTCGTCAGGATTTCACGACCACTTTCCCTCATTTTTCCCTATTCACGATGGGTGATGAGAGTGCTAATACAGTTCCAGAATGGTGTTGTTTCTGCCGGACGTGTTTGGGGCATTTTCGTTCCATTGCCACCAGGAGTTTTGACAGGATTTTCCAGGAAGCAAATATTTCGTTGGAAGCGTGTGTTGGCCGAATTGTGTTTGTCACTGTTGTGTTGGTTGTGTTTCACTCACGGAACCAAAGCACCGTGATTCCCTTTCCACCTTCCATAAGGCCGACGTGAATTCAAGGGCTTTCTCCTCACACTTTGTTTCTTGGTTCTAAGGGCTGCATCCTTCCCAGGCCCCTACACCCAATGTGGAATCGGGGTCCCCAGTGAAAATGCTGCTGTTCGGTGGAGGTATTTTGCTGGACGCTCTGCTATATTACCAATGAGAAGTGCGATGAGTCCTCAAAAATGCTGAACCTTTTCATTCATGCTCCCTTACTCACGAGAGATGATGATCGTTGATATTTCCCTGGACTGTGTGGTGTCTCAGAGACCACTATGGGGCACTCTCGTCAGGCTTCCGCGACCACTTTCCCTCATTTTTCCCTATTCACGATGGGTGATAAGAGTGCTAAGATGGTCCCGGTACGGTGTTGTTTCTGACGGACGTTTTGGGCCTTTTCGTTCCATTGCCAGCCCAGCAGTTTTGACAGGATTTCCCCAGGGAGCAAGCATTTCGTTGGAAGCGGGTTTTGGCCGAATTGTCTTTCTCAGTGCTGTGTTCGTCGTGTTTCACTCACGGTACCAAAGCCCCTTGATTCCTTTTCCACCTTCCATAAGGCCGACCTGACTTCAAGGGCTTTCTCCTCACACTTTGTTTCTTGGTTCTAAGGGCTGGAAACTTCCAAGGCCATTGTGGAATCGAGGTCCCCAGTGAAAATGCTGGTGTTCGCTGGAGGTATTTTGCTGGACGTTCTGCTTTATTACCAATGAGAAGGGCGCTGAGTCCTCGAAAATCCTGAACCTTTTCATTCATGCTCCCTTACTCACGAGAGATGATGATCGTTGATATTTCCCTGGACTGTGTGGTGTCTCAGAGACCACTGTGGGGCACTCTCGTCAGGCTTCCGCGACCACTTTCCCTCATGTTTCCCTATTCACGAAGGGTGATGATAGTGCTAAGACGGTCCCTGTACGGTGTTGTTTCTGACGGACGTGTTTTGGGCCTTTTCGTTCCATTGCCACCAGGAGTTTTGACAGGATTTTCCCAGGAAGCAAATATTTCGTTGGAAGCAGGTGTTGGCCGAATTGTGTTTCTCATTGCTGTGTTGGTTGTTTTAACTCACGGAACCAAAGCACCGTGATTCCTTTTCCACCTTCCATAAGGCCGACGTGACTTCAAGGGCTTTCTCCTCACACATTGTTTCTGGGTTCTAAGTTCAGAATCATTCCCAGGCCCATACAACCAATGTGGAATCAGGGTCCCCATTGAAAAGGCTGATGTTAGCTGGAGGTGTTTTCCTGGACGCTCTGCTTTATTACCAATGAGAAGGGCGCTGAGTCCTCGAAAATCCTGAACCTTTTCATTCATGCTCCCTTACTCACGAGAGATGATGATCGTTGATATTTCCCTGGACTGTGTGGTGTCTCAGAGACCACTATGGGGCACTCTCGTCAGGCTTCCGCGACCACTTTCCCTCATGTTTCCCTATTCACGAAGGGTGATGATAGTGCTAAGACGGTCCCTGTACGGTGTTGTTTCTGACGGACGTGTTTTGGGCCTTTTCGTTCCATTGCCGCCAGCAGTTTTGACAGGATTTCCCCAGGGAGCAAGCATTTCGTTGGAAGCGGGTTTTGGCCGAATTGTCTTTCTCAGTGCTGTGTTCGTCGTGTTTCACTCACGGTACCAAAGCCCCTTGATTCCTGTTCCACCTTCCATAAGGCCGTCGTGACTTCAAGGGCTTTCCCCTCACACATTGTTTCTTGGTTCTAAGGCCTGCATCCTTCCCAGGCCCCTACACCCAATGTGGAATCGGGGTCCCCAGTGAAAATGCTGGAGGTATTTTGCTGGACGTTCTGCTGGAGGTATTTTGCTGGACGTTCTGCTTTATTACCAATGAGAAGGGCGCTGAGTCCTCCAAAATCCTGACCTTTTCATTCATGCTCCCTTATTCAAGAGAGATGTTGTTCATTGATATTTCCCGGACTGTGTGGTGTCTCAGAGACCACTATGTGGCACTCTCATCAGGCTTCCGCGACCACATTCCCTCATGTTTCCCTATTCACGAAGGGTGATGATAGTGCTAAGACGGTCCCTGTACGGTGTTGTTTCTGACGGACGTGTTTTGGGCCTTTTCGTTCCATTGCCGCCAGCAGTTTTGACAGGATTTCCCCAGGGAGCAAGCATTTCATTGGAAGCGGGTTTTGGCCGAATTGTCTTTCTCAGTGCTGTGTTCGTCGTGTTTCACTCACGGTACCAAAGCACCTTGATTCCTGTTCCACCTTCCATAAGGCCGTCGTGACTTCAAGGGCTTTCCACTCACACTTTGTTTCTTGGTTCTAAGGGCTGGAAACTTCCAAGGCCCATACAGCCATTGTGGAATCGAGGTCCCCAATGAAAAGGGCGCTATTCGCTGGAGGTGTTTCCCTGGACGCTCTGCTTTATTACCAATGAGAAGGGCGCTGAGTCCTCGAAAATCCTGAACCTTTTCATTCATGCTCCCTTACTCACGAGAGATGATGATCGTTGATATTTCCCTGGACTGTGTGGTGTCTCAGAGACCACTATGGGGCACTCTCGTCAGGCTTCCGCGACCACTTTCCCTCATGTTTCCCTATTCACGAAGGGTGATAAGAGTGCTAAGACGGTCCCGGTACGGTGTTGTTTCTGACGGACGTGTTTTGGGCCTTTTCGTTCCATTGCAAGCAGCAGTTTTGACAGAATTTCCCCAGCAAGCAAACATTTCGTTGGAAGCGGGTGTTGGCTGAAATGTGTTTCTCATTGCTGTGTTGGTCGTGTTTCACTCCCGGAACCAAAGCATCTTGATTCCTTTTCCACCTTCCATAAGGCCGACGTGACCTCAAGGGCTTTCTCCTCACAATTTGTTTCTTGATTCTAAGGGCTGGTAACTTCCAAGGCCCATACAGCCATTGTGGAATCGAGGTCCCAGTGAAAACGGCGCTGTTCGCTGGAGGTGTTTTCCTGGACGCTCTGCTTTATTACCAATGAGAAGGGCGCTGAGTCCTCGAAAATCCTGACCCTTTTCATTCATGCTCCCTTACTCACGAGAGATGATGATCGTTGATATTTCCCTGGACTGTGTGGTGTCTCAGAGACCACTATGGGGCACTCTCGTCAGGCTTCCGCGACCACTTTCCCTCATGTTTCCCTATTCACGAAGGGTGATGATAGTGCTAAGACGGTCCCTGTACGGTGTTGTTTCTGACGGACGTGTTTTGGGCCTTTTCGTTCCATTGCCGCCAGCAGTTTTGACAGGATTTCCCCAGGGAGCAAGCATTTCATTGGAAGCGGGTTTTGGCCGAATTGTGTTTCTCAGTGCTGTGTTCGTCGTGTTTCACTCACGGTACCAAAGCACCTTGATTCCTGTTCCACCTTCCATAAGGCCGTCGTGACTTCAAGGGCTTTCCCCTCACACTTTGTTTCTTGGTTCTAAGGGCTGGATCCTCCCCAGGCCCCTACACCCAATGTGGAATCGGGGTCCCCAGTGAAAAGGCTGCTGTTCGCTGGAGGTGTTTTCCTGGACGCTCTGCTTTACTACCATTGAGAAGGGCGCTGAGTCCTCCAAAATCCTTAACCTTTCTTTCATGCTCCCTTACAAGAGATGTTCATTGATAATTCCCTGGACTGTGCGGTGTCTCAGAGACCACTATGTGGCACTCTCGTCAGGCTTCCGCGACCACTTTCCCTCATGTTTCCCTATTCACGATGGGTGATGAGAGTGCTAATAAGGTTCCCGAACGGTGTTGTTTCTGACGGACGTGTTTGGGGCCTTTTCATTCCATTGCC
>NW_023235637.1:7477-10761 GCF_002007445.2 Ailuropoda melanoleuca | reverse complement strand
TTTCTCATTGCTGTGTTGGTCGTGTTTCACTCACGGAACCAAAGCACCTTGATTCCCTTTCCACCTTCCATAAGGCCAACTTGATTTCAAGGGCTTTCTCCTCACACTTTGTTTCTTGGTTCTAAGGGCTGGATCCTCCCCAGGCCCCTACACCCAATGTGGAATCGGGGTCCCCAGTGAAAAGGCTGCTGTTCGCTGGAGGTGTTTCCCTGGACGCTCTGCTTTATTACCAATGAGAAGGGCGCTGAGTCCTCGAAAATCCTGAACCTTTTCATTCATGCTCCCTTACTCACGAGAGATGATGATCGTTGATATTTCCCTGGACTGTGTGGTGTCTCAGAGACCACTATGTGGCACTCTCGTCAGGCTTCCGCGACCACCTTCCCTCATGTATCCCTATTCACGAAGGGTGATGATAGTGCTAAGACGGTCCCTGTACGGTGTTGTTTCTGACGGACGTGTTTTGGGCCTTTTCGTTCCATTGCCGCCAGCAGTTTTGACAGGATTTCCCCAGGGAGCAAGCATTTCGTTGGAAGCGGGTTTTGGCCGAATTGTGTTTCTCAGTGCTGTGTTCGTCGTGTTTCACTCACGGTACCAAAGCCCCTTGATTCCTGTTCCACCTTCCATAAGGCCGTCGTGACTTCAAGGGCTTTCCCCTCACACTTTGTTTCTTGGTTCTAAGGGCTGGATCCTCCCCAGGCCCCTACACCCAATGTGGAATCGGGGTCCCCAGTGAAAAGGCTGCTGTTCGCTGGAGGTGTTTCCCTGGACGCTCTGCTTTATTACCAATGAGAAGGGCGCTGAGTCCTCGAAAATCCTGAACCTTTTCATTCATGCTCCCTTACTCACGAGAGATGATGATCGTTGATATTTCCCTGGACTGTGTGGTGTCTCAGAGACCACTATGTGGCACTCTCGTCAGGTTCCGCGACCACTTTCCCTCATCTTTCCCTATTCACGATGGGTGATGAGAGTGCTAATACGATTCCCGAACGGTGTTGTTTCTGACGGACGTGTATTGGGCCTTTTCGTTCCATTGCCGCCAGCAGTTTTGACAGGATTTCCCCAGGGAGCAAGCATTTCGTTGGAAGCGGGTTTTGGCCGAATTGTGTTTCTCAGTGCTGTGTTCGTCGTGTTTCACTCACGGTACCAAAGCCCCTTGATTCCTGTTCCACCTTCCATAAGGCCGACGTGACTTCAAGGGCTTTCTCCTCACACGTTGTTTCTTGATTCTAAGGGCAGGATTCTTCTCAAGCCCGTACACCCAATGTGGAATCGGGGTACCCAGTGAAAATGCTGCTGTCGCTCGAGGTATTTTGCTGGACGCTCTGCTTTATTACCAATGAGAAGGGCGCTGAGTCCTCGAAAATCCTGAACCTTTTCATTCATGCTCCCTTACTCACGAGAGATGATGATCGTTGATATTTCCCTGGACTGTGTGGGGTCTCAGAGACCACTATGGGGCACTCTCGTCAGGCTTCCGCGACCACTTTCCCTCATGTTTCCCTATTCACGAAGGGTGATGATAGTGCTAAGACGGTCCCTGTACGGTGTTGTTTCTGACGGACGTGTTTTGGGCCTTTTCGTTCCATTGCCAGCAGCAGTTTTGACAGAATTTCCCCAGGTAGCAAACATTTTGTTGTAAGCGGGTGTTGGCTGAAATGTGTTTCTCATTGCTGTGTTGGTCGTGTTTCACTCACGGAACCAAAACACCTTGATTCCTGTTCCACCTTCCATAAGGCCGTCGTGACTTCAAGGGCTTTCCCCTCACACTTTGTTTCTTGGTTCTAAGGGCTGGATCCTCCCCAGGCCCCTACACCCAATGTGGAATCGGGGTCCCCAGTGAAAAGGCTGCTGTTCGCTGGAGGTGTTTCCCTGGACGCTCTGCTTTATTACCAATGAGAAGGGCGCTGAGTCCTCGAAAATCCTGAACCTTTTCATTCATGCTCCCTTACTCACGAGAGATGATGATCGTTGATATTTCCCTGGACTGTGTGGGGTCTCAGAGACCACTATGGGGCACTCTCGTCAGGCTTCCGCGACCACTTTCCCTCATGTTTCCCTATTCACGAAGGGTGATGATAGTGCTAAGACGGTCCCTGTACGGTGTTGTTTCTGACGGACGTGTTTTGGGCCTTTTCGTTCCATTGCCGCCAGCAGTTTTGACAGGATTTCCCCAGGGAGCAAGCATTTCGTTGGAAGCGGGTTTTGGCCGAATTGTGTTTCTCAGTGCTGTGTTCGTCGTGTTTCACTCACGGTACCAAAGCCCCTTGATTCCTGTTCCACCTTCCATAAGGCCGACGTGACTTCAAGGGCTTTCTCCTCACACTTTGTTTCTTGGTTCTAAGGGCTGGTAACTTCCAAGGCCCATACAGCCATTGTGGAATCGAGGTCCCCAGTGAAAAGGGCGCTGTTCCCTGTAGGTGTTTTCCTGGACGTTCTGCTTTACTACCAATGAGAAGGGCGCTGAGTCCTCGAAAATCCTGAACCTTTTCATTCATGCTCCCTTACTCACGAGAGATGATGATCGTTGATATTTCCCTGGACTGTGTGGTGTCTCAGAGACCACTGTGGGGCACTCTCGTCAGGCTTCCGCGACCACTTTCCCTCATGTTTCCCTATTCACGATGGGTGATGAGAGTGCTAAGACGGTTCAGGTACGGTGATGTTTCTGACGGACGTTTTTGGGCCTTTTCGCTCCATTGCCACCAGCAGTTTTGACGGGATTTCCCCTGGAAGCAAACATTTCGTTGGAAACGGGTGTTGGCCGAATTGTGTTTCTCATTGCTGTGTTGGTCGTGTTTCACTCACGGACCAAAGCACCTTGATTCCTTTTCCACCTTCCATAAGGCCGACCTGACTTCAAGGGCTTTCTCCTCACACTTTGCTTCTTGGTTCTAAGGGCTGGACACTTCCAAGGCCCATACAGCCATTGTGGAATCGNCCCTACACCCAATGTGGAATCGGGGTCCCCAGTGAAAAGGGCGCTGCTCGCTGGAGGTGTTTTCCTGGACGCTCTGCTTTACTATCAATGAGAAGGGCACTGGGTCCTCGAAAATCCTTAACCTTTCTTTCATGCTCCCTTATGAGAGATGTTCGTTGATATTTTCCTGGACTGTGTGGTGTCTCAGAGACCACTATGTGGCACTCTCGTCAGGTTCCGTGACCACTTTCCCTCATCTTCCCCTATTCACGATGGGTGATGAGAGTGCTAATACGGTTCCCGAATGGTGTTGTTTCTGACAGACGTGTTTTGGGCCTTTTCGTTCCATTGCCGCCAGCAG
>NW_023235637.1:6742-7368 GCF_002007445.2 Ailuropoda melanoleuca | reverse complement strand
TGTTTCACTCACGGAACCAAAGCACCTTGATTCCTTTTCCACCTTCCATAAGGCCGACGTGACTTCAAGGGCTTTCTCCTCACACATTGTTTCTTGATTCTAAGGGCAGGATCCTTCCCATGCCCATACACCGAATGTGGAATCAGGGTCCCCAGTGAAAAGGCTGCTGTTCGCTGGAGGTGTTTTCCTGGACGCTCTGCTTTATTACCAATGAGAAGGGCGCTGAGTCCTCGAAAATCCTGAACCTTTTCATTCATGCTCCCTTACTCATGAGAGATGATGTTCGTTGATATTTCCCTGGACTGTGTGGTGTCTCAGAGACCACTATGTGGCACTCTCGTCAAGCTTCTGCGACCACTTTCCCTCTTGTTTCCCTATTCACGAAGGGTGATAAGAGTGCTAAGATGGTCCCGGTACGGTGTTGTTTCTGACGGACGTGTTTTGGGCCTTTTCCTTCCATTCAGCAGTTTTGACAGGATTTCCCCAGGGAGCAAACATTTCGTTGGAAGCGGGTGTTGGCCGAATTGTGTTTCTCATTGCTGTGTTGGTTGTGTTTCACTCACGGAACCAAAGCACCTTGATTCCTTTTCCACCTTCTATAAGGCCGACGTGACTTCAACGGCTTT
>NW_023235637.1:2830-6445 GCF_002007445.2 Ailuropoda melanoleuca | reverse complement strand
GTGTTTCACTCACGGTACCAAAGCACCTTGATTCCTGTTCCACCTTCCATAAGGCCGTCGTGACTTCAAGGGCTTTCCACTCACACTTTCTTTCTTGGTTCTAAGGGCTGCATCCTTCCCAGGCCCCTACACCCAATGTGGAATCGGGGTCCCAAGTGAAAATGCTGCTGTCGCTGGAGGTATTTTGCTGGACACTCTGCTTTATTACCAATGAGAAGTGCGATGAGTCCTCGAAAATCCTGAACCTTTTCATTCATGCTCCCTAACTCACGAGAGATGATGTTCGTTGTTATTTCCCTGGACTGTGTGGTGTCTCAGAGACCACTATGGGGCACTCTCGTCAGGCTTCCGCGACCACTTTCCCTCATGTTTCCCTATTCACGAAGGGTGATGAGAGTGCTAATACGGTTCCCGAACGGTGTTGTTTCTGACGGACGTGTTTGGGGCCTTTTCGTTCCATTGCGACCAACAGTTTTGACAGGATTTCCCCAGGGAGCAAGCATTTCGTTGGAAGCGGGTTTTGGCCGAATTGTCTTTCTCAGTGCTGTGTTCGTCGTGTTTCACTCACGGTACCAAAGCCCCTTGATTCCTGTTCCACCTTCCATAAGGCCGTCGTGACTTCAAGGGCTTTCCCCTCACACTTTGTTTCTTGGTTCTAAGGGCTGGATCCTCCCCAGGCCCCTACACCCAATGTGGAATCGGGGTCCCCAGTGAAAAGGCTGCTGTTCGCTGGAGGTGTTTCCCTGGACGCTCTGCTTTATTACCAATGAGAAGGGCGCTGAGTCCTCGAAAATCCTGAACCTTTTCATTCATGCTCCCTTACTCACGAGAGATGATGATCGTTGATATTTCCCTGGACTGTGTGGGGTCTCAGAGACCACTATGGGGCACTCTCGTCAGGCTTCCGCGACCACTTTCCCTCATGTTTCCCTATTCACGAAGGGTGATGATAGTGCTAAGACGGTCCCTGTACGGTGTTGTTTCTGACGGACGTGTTTTGGGCCTTTTCGTTCCATTGCCGCCAGCAGTTTTGACAGGATTTCCCCAGGGAGCAAGCATTTCGTTGGAAGCGGGTTTTGGCCGAATTGTGTTTCTCATTGCTGTGTTGGTCGTGTTTCACTCACGGAACCAAAGCACCTTGATTCCCTTTCCACATTCCATCAGGCCGACGTGACTTAAAGGGCTTTCTCCTCACACTTTGTTTCTTGGTTCTAAGGGCAGGATCCTTCCCAGGCTCCTACACCCAATGTGGAATCAGGGTCCCCAGTGAAAATGTTGCTGTCGCTGGTGGTATTTTGCTGGATGCTCTGCTTTATTACCAATACGAAGTGCGATGAGGTCCTCGAAAATCCTGAACCTTTTCATTCATGCTCCCTTACTCACGAGAGATGATGATCGTTGATATTTCCCTGGACTGTGTGGGGTCTCAGAGACCACTATGGGGCACTCTCGTCAGGCTTCCGCGACCACTTTCCCTCATGTTTCCCTATTCACGAAGGGTGATGATAGTGCTAAGACGGTCCCTGTACGGTGTTGTTTCTGACGGACGTGTTTTGGGCCTTTTCGTTCCATTGCCGCCAGCAGTTTTGACAGGATTTCCCCAGGGAGCAAACATTTCGTTGGAAGCGGGTGTTGGCCGAAATGTGTTTCTCATTGCTGTGTTGGTCGTGTTTCTCTCACGGAACGAAAGCAACTTCNCGACGTGACTTCAAGGGCTTTCTCCTCACACTTTGTTTCTTGGTTCTAAGGGCTGGAAACTTCCAAGGCCCAAACAGCCATTGTTTAATTGAGATCCCCAGTGAAAAGGGCGCTCTTCGCTGGAGGTGTTTTCCTGGACACTCTGCTTTACTACCAATGAGAAGGGCGCTGAATCCTCGAAAATACTTAACCTTTTTTTCATGCTCCCTTACGAGAGATGTTCGTTGATATTTCCCTGGATTGTGTGGTGTCTCAGAGACCACTATGTGGCACTCTCTTCAGGCTTCCACGACCACTTTCCCTCATATTTCCCTATTCACGATGGGTAATGAGAGTGCTAATACGGTTCCAGAACTGTGTTGTTTCTGACGGACGTGTTTGGGGCCTTTTCGTTCCATTGCCCCCAGGAGTATTGACAGGATTTATCCAGGAAGCAAATATTTCGTTGGAAGCGGGTCTTGGCCGAATTGTGTTTCACATTGCTGTGTTGGTTTTGTTTCACTCACGGAACCACCGCACCGTGATTCCTTTTCCACCTTCTTTAAGGCCGACGTGACTTCAAGGGCTTTCTCCTCACACTTTGTTTCTTGGTTCTAAGGGCTGGATCCTCCACAAGTCCCTACACCCAATGTGGAATCGGGGTCCCCAGTGAAAAGGCTGCTGTTCGCTGGAGGTGTTTTCCTGGACGCTCTGCATTATTACCAATGAGAAGGGCGCTGAGTGCTCGAAAATCCTGAACCTTTTCATTCATGCTCCCTTACTCACGAGAGATGATGATCGTTGATATTTCCCTGGACTGTGTGGTGTCTCAGAGACCACTATGGGGCACTCTCGTCAGGCTTCCGCGACCACTTTCCCTCATGTTTCCCTATTCACGAAGGGTGATGATAGTGCTAAGACGGTCCCTGTACGGTGTTGTTTCTGACGGACGTGTTTTGGGCCTTTTCGTTCCATTGCCGCCAGCAGTTTTGACAGGATTTCCCCAGGGAGCAAGCATTTCGTTGGAAGCGGGTTTTGGCCGAATTGTGTTTCTCAGTGCTGTGTTCGTCGTGTTTCACTCACGGTACCAAAGCCCCTTGATTCCTGTTCCACCTTCCATAAGGCCGACGTGACTTCAAGGGCTTTCTCCTCACACTTTGTTTCTTGGTTCTAAGGGCTGCATCCTTCCCAGGCCCCTTAACCCAATGTGGAATCGGGGTCCCCAGTGAAAAGGCTGCTGTTCGCTGGAGGTGTTTTCCTGGACGCTCTGCATTATTACCAATGAGAAGGGCGCTGAGTGCTCGAAAATCCTGAACCTTTTCATTCATGCTCCCTTACTCACGAGAGATGATGATCGTTGATATTTCCCTGGACTGTGTGGTGTCTCAGAGACCACTATGTGGCACTCTCGTCAGGATTCCGCGACCACTTTCCCTCATGTTTCCCTATTCACGAAGGGTGATGATAGTGCTAAGACGGTCCCTGTACGGTGTTGTTTCTGACGGACGTGTTTTGGGCCTTTTCGTTCCATTGCCAGCAGCAGTTTTGACAGAATTTCCCCAGGAAGCCAACATTTCGTTGGAAGCGGGTGTTGGCCGAAATGTGTTTCTCATTGCTGTGTTGGTCGTGTTTCACTCACGGAACCAAAGCATCTTGGTTACTTTTCCACCTTCCATAAGGCCGACGTGACTTCAAGGGCTTTCCCCTCACACTTTGTTTCTTGGTTCTAAGGGCTGCATCCTTCCCAGGCCCCTACACCCAATGTGGAATCGGGGTCCCCAGTGAAAATGCTGCTGTTCGCTGGCGGTGTTTTGCTGGATGCTCTGCTTTATTACCAATGAGAAGGGCGCTGAGTCCTCGAAAATCCTGAACCTTTTCATTCATGCTCCCTTATTCACAAGAGATGTTGTTCATTGATATTTCCCTGGACTGTGTGGT
>NW_023235637.1:555-2573 GCF_002007445.2 Ailuropoda melanoleuca | reverse complement strand
TTTCTCATTGCTGTGTTGGTGGTGTTTCACTCACGGAACCAAAGCACCTTGATTCCTTTTCCACCTTCCATAATGCCGACGTGACTTCAAGGGCTTTCTCCTCACACGTTGTTTCTTGATTCTAAGGGCAGGAACCTTCCCAGGCCCCTACACCCAATGTGGAATTGGGGTCCCCAGTGAAAATGCTGCTGTCGCTGGAGGTATTTTGCTGGACGCTCTGGTATATTACTAATGAGAAGTGCGATGAGTCCTCGAAAATCCTGAAGCTTTTCATTCATGCTCCCTTATTCACGAGAGATGATGTTCGATGATATTTCCCAGTAGTGTGTGGTGTCTCAGAGACGGCTGTGGGGCACTCTCGTCAGGCTTCCGCGACCACTTTCCCTCATGTTTCCCTATTCACGAAGGGTGATGATAGTGCTAAGACGGTCCCTGTACGGTGTTGTTTCTGACGGACGTGTTTTGGGCCTTTTCGTTCCATTGCCAGCAGCAGTTTTGACAGATTTTCCCCAGGAAGCAAACATTTCGTTGGAAGCGGGTGTTGGCCGAAATGTTTTTCTCATTGCTGTGTTGGTCGTGTTTCACTCACGGAACCAAAGCATCTTGATTCCTTTTCCGCCTTCCATAAGGCCGACGTGACTTCAAGGACTTTCTCCTCACACTTTGTTTCTTGGTTCTAAGGGCTGGAAACATCCAAGGCCCATACAGCCATTGTGGAATCGAGGTCCCCAGTGAAAAGGGCGCTGTTCGCTGGACGTGTTTTCTTGGACACTCTGCTTTACTACCAATGAGAAGGGCGCTGAGTCCTCCAAAATCCTTAACCTTTCTTTCATGCTCCCCTTACTCACGAGAGATGATGATCGTTGATATTTCCCTGGACTGTGTGGTGTCTCAGAGACCACTATGGGGCACTCTCGTCAGGCTTCCGCGACCACTTTCCCTCATGTTTCCCTATTCACGATGGGCGATGAGAGTGCTATTACAGTTCCAGAATGGTGTTGTTTTTGACGAACGTGTTTGGGGCCTTTTCGTTCCATTGCCACCAGGAGTTTTGACAGGATTTTCCCAGGAAGCAAATATTTCCTTGGAAGCAGGTGTTGGCCGAATTGTGTTTCTCATTGCTGTGTTGGTTGTGTTTCACTCACGGAACCAAAGCACCGTGATTCCTTTTCAAACTTCCATGACTCCGACCAGACTTCAAGGGCTTTCTCCTCACACTTTGTTTCTTGGTTCTAAGGGCTGGAAACTTCCAAGGCCCATACAGCCATTGTGGAATCGAGGTCCCCAGTGAAAAGGGCACTGTTCCCTGGAGGTGTTTTCCTCGACGCTCTGCTTTACTACCAATGAAAAGTGCGATGAGTCCTCGAAAATCCTGAACCTTTTCATTCATGCTCCCTTACTCACGAGAGATGATGATCGTTGATATTTCCCTGGACTGTGTGGGGTCTCAGAGACCACTATGGGGCACTCTCGTCAGGCTTCCGCGACCACTTTCCCTCATGTTTCCCTATTCACGAAGGGTGATGATAGTGCTAAGACGGTCCCTGTACGGTGTTGTTTCTGACGGACGTGTTTTGGGCCTTTTCGTTCCATTGCCGCCAGCAGTTTTGACAGGATTTCCCCAGGGAGCAAGCATTTCGTTGGAAGCGGGTTTTGGCCGAATTGTGTTTCTCAGTGCTGTGTTCGTCGTGTTTCACTCACGGTACCAAAGCCCCTTGATTCCTGTTCCACCTTCCATAAGGCCGTCGTGACTTCAAGGGCTTTCCCCTCACACTTTGTTTCTTGGTTCTAAGGGCTGGAAACTTCCAAGGCCCATACAGCCATTGTGGAATCGAGGTCCCCAGTGAAAAGGGCACTGTTCCCTGGAGGTGTTTTCCTCGACGCTCTGCTTTACTACCAATGAAAAGTGCGATGAGTCCTCGAAAATCCTGAACCTTTTCATTCATGCTCCCTTACTCACGAGAGATGATGTTCGATGATATTTCTCAGGATTGTGTGGTGTCTCAGAGACCACTATG
>NW_023235637.1:0-272 GCF_002007445.2 Ailuropoda melanoleuca | reverse complement strand
TGATATTTCCCTGGACTGTGTGGTGTCTCAGAGACCACTATGTGGCACTCTCGTCAGGTTCCGCGACCACTTTCCCTCATCTTCCCCTATTCACGATGGGTGATGAGAGTGCTAATACGGTTCCCGAACGGTGCTGTTTCTGATGTACGTGTTTGGGGCCTCTTCGTTCCATTGCCAGCAGCAGTTTTGACAGGATTACCCCAGGAAGCAAACATTTCGTTGGAAGCGTGTGTTGGCCGAATTGTGTTTCTCATTGCTGTGTTGGTGGTGTT
>NW_023235636.1:0-1022 GCF_002007445.2 Ailuropoda melanoleuca | reverse complement strand
CATCTTCTATAGTGACTGGCATATAATATGCATTTAGTATAGGGTAGCCATTATTAATGTTATAGTGTAATTATAGGATCATGGATTGGGCTTATTCACCTTTGTATTTTCAGTACATAGGATGTACTGAGAGGTATGCTGCTACATGCATGTATCTTCCATGTAACTTGAGTACAAAAGGCTTTCTAGGAAAGATGATTAGAGATAAAGTTTGCTAAACTATCAACCATATCCCTGGCATGAGAAAGGTCCTGAGGCGCACAGCATCTCAACTGCACACTCCAAATACACAAACATTTGGCCTTGTTCAGGGCTTGCCACATATGCCAAATTGCAATGCTTCATGCTTACAAAGCTTGTAACTCGAGCATGACGTGCACACCCCATGTGCACATACCACCTTCTTCAAAAATGTCCTGGAATAAGGCATTCTTGGCTTTGGAAATTTGTGGCCATGGAAACAATCCTCACACTCCCACACTCCATTCCAGGAAAACAGGGCAGGAAGGACTTCCATGAACACAAACACACAGAAGTTGGGTTGAAGGAGACGGCTCACAATCTGGTGGGGTGTTTTAATGATGAAGCCAAGGCTAATTACCAGGAATCTCCAGCAGTCTTTACAGTAAAAAGAGCAAGCATTTTGTGCGAGGGGGAGGAGGAAACGAGCAAGGGTGCTACTTACTGATTTCTGGGGTCTGGAGTCTATTTATCTTTGGGGCTTGCCAAAGTAGCAGTGCAAAAAAGAAATAAAATGCAACAGTTATCTCTCCAGGCATTTCGATTTCTTTTGGAGTTTTACTGCCAAAAGGCTGACACTCCGAATTTCTGTTCAAATGACTCAGATATATTAAGGATCAGGAGTGGGGGGTGCCTGGGTGGCTCAGTCGTTGGGCGTCTGCCTTCGGCTCGGGGCGTAATCCCGGCGTTCGTGGATTGAGTCCCACATCTGGCTCCTCCGCTGGAAGCCTGCTTCTTCCTCTCCCACTCCCCCTGCTTGTGTTCCCTCTCTCGCTGGCTGT
>NW_023235635.1:0-1022 GCF_002007445.2 Ailuropoda melanoleuca | reverse complement strand
CACTGACAGCTCCCGCAGGGAATATGGGTCGGATTCCAGACTGTCAAGGGTGTGGTTTGATATGTTCTGTGCTGCAAACTGATCTAGTGGTATGAATGCAATGAAATCCTCCCCTGTGCCGTGTTATGTACCTGGGTAATAAGATGAAGACCACTGACAAAGCCATCATCACAGGGACCCCCAAGATAACCTGGGGTTCCTGACTCTGGTTTGTGCATCATAAGCCTTTTTTAAATGGAGTCGCTCAAGTTTGTGCTTGGGTCCACTAAATTGTGCGTTTAGGTTTTTCTGGGGATATGCCTTTTGCCGTTTCAAATTGGGGAAATAACTAATGAAAAGGTTTTTTTTTAATTTCCTTATTTATAGTAAAAGAAATAATAGGGCTCAAAAATTAGTCACCTAGTTACCATTCTGCTTAAAGTTTACCTACTAGAGGCTGGTACTTCTCTGCTCGGTAGAGCAGGAATCTGCATATGCCCCACCCCACGGTAGAAAGGTAGGGGCCACAGACAACCTTACAGACCTGTTTGTCAGGAGAACTAGACTTCCTAGAATCCCTACATTGTCAAGTAGTTGAGAACCATCCCCACTTTCCAGAATACTTCTTAAGGCCTCTAAGGGTTGGGAATATTTTTATATTAATGGGTTTTACAGGAAGTTGTAGGTAAATCAGCTGTTACAAACAAAATTGCACATCAGAGGAGTTATCGGGGTGCCTGGCTGGCTCGGTTGGTAGAGCATGCGACTTTTGATCTCAGGGTGGTAAATTCGAGCCCCACACACTGGGTGTAGAGATTACTTAATAATAAAATCTTAAAAAACAAAAACAAAAAAAACTCGGTGTTATGTATGAAATGCTAAAAGGCCAAAAAACATTGAATTGCTATATTGGGCAATATTTACTTTCCCCAGGTATTTACTAGAATGATAAGAATATTCTGAAAGACATCACTAATCTTGGCTAATGTGTAACTACCATTTAAAACTCAATTACCCTGATCATGAGATCAAGACTTATGACC
>NW_023235634.1:0-1022 GCF_002007445.2 Ailuropoda melanoleuca | reverse complement strand
CTGGGTGCGGTGCGGCCTGGGCGCCTGGCCGCGCTCTAAGCCCGTGAGGGGAGCTGCAGGCCCGTGACCTCTGCCCACACAGATGCTGCCGTCATGCCCGCTTTGTCGACAAGGACAAGGAGGCACAGAGGAACCGAGGGCGGAGGAAGTGCTCCGGCCACAGGGTGCACACACGAGGGAGCTGGTGTTGGAACCCAGCAGTCTGGCCCCCCCGTGGACTCTCCACAGCCCGTCCCTTCTGCGTGGACCCTTGGAGCCGCTCAGGAGTGGGGAGAGCTCATCCAGGTCGTGTCTTCACCTCGGAGCAGTCTGGCACCTGGGGCAGGCCCTGATGGAAGCACCCAGAACGAAGACCTCTGCCTGAGTCCTCCTGTTTGCCTCCCCACATGCACAAGCCTCAGCGCAGCCCCACGCCCAGCCCAGAGGCTCCCAGCCTGGGCCTCTCTGACCGCTGGAGTTCCCAGGGCTGGAGGGAGGCCTTTCTCCACCCAAATCCCCAGCTGTGTCAGCTTTCCTGGCAACTGCAAGAACCCATCAACGTCAGAGTGCTTTCTAGATCCCGTGTCTTCCTCTGGTAACTTAAGGACCAAACAGAACAGGCGTCTGGCTGACGCCTGGAGAAGAGCGAGGAGGCAGCTCTGGGGAAGCTGTCTGGGCCACAGTCGCCTCACCGGCACCTGGACGGACTGTGACTCGGGCTGTCAGGGAAGGGGCAGCGTCCTCCTGCACACCCCACGGCAGCCCTGGGGCCCCTGATGGACCAGCGGGGAGCGGGGGGTCCATTCCGCAGGGTCGGCCCGTCCGGGAAGAGGGGCCTCTGCGGCTCAGAAAGGCCTGCAGGTACGTGGTCCGATGGAGGGGCTGCTCCTGGCATTTACATAGCAGGAGCCAGAGGCATAGACAGGGGCCTTGTCACCTGCACAGGCGTCTCTGTGGTCGTGTCAGAACGGAGATGTGGCCCGGGGGCACCCAGGCCCCTCAGCCCACCCTCCAAGGGCACATTTTGGCCGACAGCACAGTGG
>NW_023235633.1:0-1022 GCF_002007445.2 Ailuropoda melanoleuca | reverse complement strand
CCCCCCCCCCCCCCAGCTGAAGCCCTTAGTTTGTTTCCCAGAGTCCATAGTCCCTCATGGTTCATTCCCTCTTCTGTTTACTTCTATATGACACATAAATGAAAAAGAAATCTCAAGCAAAATTTAAAACATTTTAGACTAAATGAAAATGAAAACACAACTTATTAAATTTGTGAGATGCAGCAACACCAGTAACATCTTGAAAAATCAATAACAGGGTATAGTGAATTTAATTTTGTGATAGTCAGAATAATGTCCCACCCTCAAAGATGTCCATACCCTAATCTCTGAAACCTGTAAATACTTATGTTACCTTACTTGGAAAAAAGAACTTTATAGATGACATTTAATTAATAATTTTGAATGAGAAAATCATCCTGGATTATCCAAGTGGGCCCAGCGTAACCACAATCATCCTTAGAGGGAGATAGGAGGGTTACAGTGGAGAAGATGTGACACCTAAAGCAAAGCTTAGTGATGCTTTCTGATGGTGGAGGAAGGGACCATGAGCCAAGGGTTGAGTCAGCTTCCAGAATCTGGAAAAAGCAAGGAAACAGACTGCCCTAAAAAACCACCTGAAAGAACATAGCCCTGCAATTTTTGGCAGAACTGTTTAAATTTGCAAGGGGTAGTCTTTCAGACAGAACACTGATAACCCCACAAACTCTCAGTATTTATAGTTTAAATGTCCCCTTGCCACTGTCGTTCTTAATGTGTTCTTATTCATGAATCTGCTGAGGGGCTTCTCAGCAGCTGAGCTACTGAACGCTTATCAGTGACAAGAGATATGATGACATCTTGGCACAGCTTACTTCACTCTTACAGCAAAACATCTTTACTTTTAAAAAAAACTTCATTTTTGTCATAAATCGATGGATTTGAAATCATATCAAACCAATATACAACACAGGGCATCCACCCACATATTCCCATGTCTTTTGTCAGGTTCCCAGGTTTTCATAATTAGCTCCCTGACTTTGCTCTAA
This sequence comes from Ailuropoda melanoleuca, assembly GCF_002007445.2. Classification (NCBI taxonomy): domain Eukaryota; kingdom Metazoa; phylum Chordata; class Mammalia; order Carnivora; family Ursidae; genus Ailuropoda; species Ailuropoda melanoleuca. The sequence goes on along the minus strand of NW_023235633.1, from coordinate 36 downwards.
CGCATCAACTTTGAACGCTCAACTGCCTTAGAAATT
>NW_023235632.1:0-1022 GCF_002007445.2 Ailuropoda melanoleuca | reverse complement strand
AAAAAAAAATAAAACTCAAGTCACATAGGAAAAATAAGAGAGATAGAAAAGAAAGATTAAAAACAAGTTTTAGAGGTGCCTAACAAAACTGAGCAGAATGTGCAAATAAGAGCAAAACACAAAATCAGTTATCAGATCTGATGAATATAAAAATAGAAATCTCAGATTTGGAAAACAAATATGGCTTTGAATGCAGGAACGGTGCCAGGAGAATACTAGCATGCCAATTAAGAAAACAATGTGTTTCTGGAATGCAACCAAAATAAGATAGCCAAACCCAAATGGATTTAAAGAAGAGATAAGAGATGGTGATATTGTCCTGCATCTTCATAGCATTGGGTAATATTTTTAAGGAAAATAAGCAATAATTAGTGGGTAGTATATAAACGTATACTAACAAGGAATCCTAATTAGGACATGCTATTTAATTTCATCAAAATTATTATCATTTTTGCCCTAATGAATTACTGTACTCAGCCCAGATGGTTCCCTCAGAAATAGAAGGGAACAGATAAAGAGGAATAAAGTAAATCCACTTTTATAGACATCAATTCACTAACATAAGTAAAGCGAACACATATACAAATTAAAAGATGCCAAGAGTTCTGAACCTCCTATCTTTCAGGAACAGTTGTAGGATATATCATAATTAGATTGTGTTAACTTCAACCTTTTATAAACCTTTTTTAAATCTCTATACTTTTTTTTTTTTTAATTTCTATCACAAAAGCCAAGGAACTTGAGCCTGGCATACTGGACTAGCCTAAGACACTAAAGTGATAGGAATTGATAGAAACAACCAGCAAAGAATGTTTTGCATCCCTCCTCTGGACAGTGTTTCCAGTAATAACAATTCCAATTTTACCGAGGGCAGTTACCTGAGGCATACATTTTAGAATCCCTCCAGATATTTCAATACATTTTAAAGACAGGAGAAAAGTAGAAGGTGGATCATTACATTCACAGAATCCACAGAAAACCAAAGCTCTTCAGATATGATTTCTTCTGCTATGATTTGAGTT
>NW_023235631.1:472-608 GCF_002007445.2 Ailuropoda melanoleuca | reverse complement strand
ATAGGTAGCATTAGATGATTCTAAAGTCTAGACTTAAACTTCCTGGTGCTTTTTGCAAAATAAACTTTTTTGCTGAATGAATGAATGAATGAATGAATGACACTAAAATAATCTGTTTTCTGTTGTGGTTTGTTTT
>NW_023235631.1:0-252 GCF_002007445.2 Ailuropoda melanoleuca | reverse complement strand
TCTAGTAGAAGTCACTCTTTTGTGAGAGATATTTACATTTATAACGGAAATCTCCATTTGTAAGGGTGTCTGCTTTTCTGTACCAGGAAGGATGACTAAACTCTAGAAATTCTATCTGCATAGGAACTATAACCTCATTTACCATGCTTTGCCTGAAAAAAAGTTTTACTCCCGCTACTGCCCCCCCCATCATCTTCTTTTATCTTTAGTTGGAGATGGTACTTAAGATGATAGCTTGGCCCATTTCAAGGA
>NW_023235630.1:0-1022 GCF_002007445.2 Ailuropoda melanoleuca | reverse complement strand
GCTGTGTTCCCTCTCTCACTGGCTGTCTCTATCTCTGTTGAATGAATAAATAAATAAAATCTTAAAAAAAATAAAATAAATACATATGTTACAGCATATATCACTAATTTATTTTTAATTGCTGTGTATTTTTTTAATTATATAACCGTACCAAATTTGTTTATGCATTCTCCTGCTGATAAACACAATGAACATAAGCAGTTATACCATCTACACATTTAACATAGAATGAGAGTTCTATTACTCCATATCCTTACCCATACTTGGCAATATCAATCCTTGTAATTTAAGCCAATCTAGTGAACATGTGATAATATCTCACTGTGGTTTTAATCAGCATTTGATGGACAGCTAATCATGTTGAATACCTTTTCATATGTTGTCTTGCCATTTGGATTTCCTCATTTGTGAAGTAAGTGTTCAAATCTGTTGTCCAGTATTGATATTGAGCTACTGTTATTTATTTTTTCTTTCTTTCTGTATATTTGTAAGAATTTTATGTATTCTACACGTGAATCCTTGCCACAGAGGGAGAGAGAGAGAGAGACGATAGATAATCTTCTCTCAGTTTGTTTTATTTTTTCTATCACATAATGCTGTCTTCTGATAGTTTTTATTTTAATGTAGTCTGATCACTTTTTCTTATAAAGTTTATTCATTTCCTGTGCAGTCTAAGAAAGCTTTGCCTGATTGATATCATTAACATATTTTGTCTATGTTTTCTTCTAGAGATTTTATTATTTTGCAATCACACTTCCAGTCTATGCTCCACTTCAAATTAGTTTTGCATGTATTTTGTGAGTTAGAAGGTCAAGGTTCAGGCTTTTTTCCGCATGAATTGAAAGTTGCTGTAGCTAAGGCATTGACCAACTATGGCTCATGGACAAATCTGGTCAGTAACATTTGGTACGGATCATGAGTTGAGTGTTTTGTTTTGATTTTTTTTCCTTAAAGAGCTGTAAAACAACTAAAAGAGAATATATAACAGAGACTTGTTGTGATCCCCAAAATGTAAAATATTT
>NW_023235629.1:0-1022 GCF_002007445.2 Ailuropoda melanoleuca | reverse complement strand
AAAAAAAAAAAAAAGGCCTGCAGGGATTTGGGTGGAAATTACATTGAATCTAAAGATGAATTTGTGGAGGATTGTTATTTAAACAATACTGAATCGTTCTATCTAGGAACAGAATATATCTCTCCATTTATTTAGATCTTCTTTAATTTGTCTGAGTAATGATTTGTTTCAGGGTACAGAACTTCTATATATTTTATTAGATTTATCTCTAAGTTTCTTATGTTTTATTTTACTGTGGTATTGTTTTATAAATTTCTATTTTTGAATGTTCATTTCTAGTATACAGAAATACAACAACGTTTTTTTCAATTTTATATTGCAGTAAAATGTGTATTACATAAAGTTTACCATCTTACCCACTTCTAAGCTTACAGTCCACTAGTATCAAGTGCATCATACATCATGCAACCAGCACCACCATCCATCTCCATGGCTCTTCCTGTCTTATAAAACCAAATCAATACACCCATTAAACAATGACTCCCCATTCTTCTCTTCCCATACCTCCTACCACCCACCATTGTATTTTCTGTCTTTATGATTTTGACTACTCTCATTATTTCATGTAAGTGGATTCAAGCAGTATTTGTCTTTCTGTGACTGCTTTATTTCATTTAATATAATGTGCTCCAGGTTCATTCGTGTCATAGCGTGAGTCAGAATTTCCTTCCCTTGTAATGCTGAATAATATTTATTGTATGGATAGACCACATTTGTTTATCCATCCATCTGTGGGGGTAACTTGGGTTTCTTCCACGTTTTAGCTACTGTGAAGAGTGCTGCTGCGAACATGGGGTGTACATATCTCCTCAAGACCCTGCTTTTAGTTGTTTTGAGTATATATGCAGAAGGAGAATTTCTGGACCATACGGTAATTCTATTTTTAACATTTTGGGGACCCATTATAGTATTTCCACTGTGGCTGCACCATTTTACATTCCAATTAACAGTGCACAAGAGTTCCACTTTTCCACATCCTCATCAACACTTATAATTTTCTGGGGTTTCTGATAGTAGCCATC
>NW_023235628.1:0-1022 GCF_002007445.2 Ailuropoda melanoleuca | reverse complement strand
AAAATGTATACTTTGGAGAGATAACATTTAATTATGAATCAATAACCAAAATACATCTGGAGTATTCCCAGATATTTGGAAATTAATGCACTTCTGAATAACTGATGGGTTAAAGAAGAAATCAGAAAAGATGTTAGAAAAATTTTGAAAATTGAATGGTGTTATTATGAAATATAACATAACGAAGTTTGAAGAATACAGCTCAAGCAATGCTTAGATAAAAATTTATATTTGGTATTTTTATTACAAATGAAGAACGGTTAAAATCAATGATTTAAACTACCAAATTAAGAAACTAGATAAAAGTACTAATTAAAACCGAGTTAGAAGGTAGGAAATTATGAACAGAAAATAAATATCAATGCAATAACAAAATAACACATGATAGATAAAAATTATTGGAAAACATTTGCATCCTTGAAAAAGTAGAAATAAAGCCATGAACCTCTAGGTACATAGATGATGGGGAAAAGAGAAAACAGTAAGCAATAACATCACAATTGAATGAGGCAAATTTATAGATCCTAGAGAAAAAGGAGAGTAAGAATAATGGAGGATAAGGATGAGGACAATAACATACTTAATGTTAATAATCTTAATAAGTTAAAACCAACTAATCAAAACAAACAATATGCCACAGAAAACCTGAATTATCCTGCATTTATTTAAGGAGGTATATTCATGATTAACAACTTTTTCACATACTTCCACCCGAAATCATAATGATTAATTTGAACCAGTCTTGTCTTTTTGTAATGACCAACTAGAAAATTTGACAAACATAGGAAATGCTATTTTCACACTTGTCATAATAATCAATGCATGGCTATGATCCATGAGAAAAACAGTCAATCAAGGTAAGGGGCATCACTGTTGACCCTCTAATCCTCAGATATTAAATAGATAAAAGGGGAATATCATGAACAATTTATCAAATAAATTGTAAAACTGAGGTGAAATTTAAACATTTCTTATAAGACAGAAATAACATCATATGAATGGTGAAAAGATTGACTTCTAAC
>NW_023235627.1:0-1022 GCF_002007445.2 Ailuropoda melanoleuca | reverse complement strand
CAAACTGGAGCCTTGAAGATTCTCAAAAGCACAAATTGAAAACATTTGCTGTATGTTAAAGCTGTGCTGGTCTAAGCCAAAACTTCTAAAAAGCAATGTAAAAATTCTCACTCTCTCTATGTTGAGACATGCCAGGGTCACAATGAAAAAAAAAATATGGAGGGGTATATATTAGAAATAAGGACAGAGAAAAGAGGTAGACTTGTTCTTACCGAACCCGCAATCCAGGTTGAGCTCAGCTTTGTGGTTCTCTCTACTATATCTGCTTCCCAAAGAGTGGACCTTCACTGGTGGAAGATATTATCTGGAGTCTCTAGATTTTTGTGAATATGAAGAAAGTCATTTATTCAAAAACTACTTGTTATAAAAATAGACATGGCTACATAAGAGAAAGAATACACAATAAAGGCAATAAATGTGTTCAACAACAGATTGAACAGACATTAGCATTAGTGAAATGGATGATGGGTCATTAAAAATATCTAAGCTGAATCACAGATTCCCTAAAATGAGGGGAAAAGCAAGAAATATGATGATCAACTTGCCATGTCTATTGTAATCAGAATAATAAAACAAGAAAAATAAAAACACAAAATTTCTGAAAAAGGAAATAAAACTATCCTCTTTAGATTATTGGTAGAATAATCTTTGTAGAGAATCCACAAAGATTTTAATAGGACAGTTTTAAAAATCAGTATAATAATAATGTGCTATTAACCAGTGAAAATATAAAAACATGCTTTAAACTTTCCCTATTTATTTGAGCAATATACGGGAATAAATCTTACAAAAATGTGAAGACCAATTATTAGGAATTTATACAATTTTCTTTGTAAAGCAGTTAAAGAAGACAGAAATCATCAAAAGATATTTTTTATTCATGATTTGGAAGAGTTAATTTTGTAAGAATATTACTTTTCCACAGTTATTTTATTGATATCATCCAGTTCCAATCAGATTGTCCAAAAAATTTTCATGGACCTAAAAAGCTGATTGTACACATTTTATTTTTTTATTTTTTT
>NW_023235626.1:0-2128 GCF_002007445.2 Ailuropoda melanoleuca | reverse complement strand
CACACTTTGTTTCTTGGTTCTAAGGGCTGGATCCTCCCCAGGCCCCAACACCCAATGTGGAATCGGGCTCCTCAGTGTAAAGGCTGCTGTTCGCTGCAGGTGTTTCCCTGGATGCTCTGCTTTATTACCAATGTGAAGGGCTCTGAGTCCTTCAAAATCCTGACCCTTTTCATTCACGCTCCCTTACTCACTACAGATGATGATCGTTGATATTTCCCTGGACTGTGTGGTGTCTCAGAGACCACTATGGGGCACTCTCGTCAGGCTTCCGCGACCACTTTCCCTCATGTTTCCCTATTCACGAAGGGTGATGATAGTGCTAAGACGGTCCCTGTACGGTGTTGTTTCTGACGGACGTGTTTTGGGCCTTTTCGTTCCATTGCCGCCAGCAGTTTTGACAGGATTTCCCCAGGGAGCAAGCATTTCGTTGGAAGCGGGTTTTGGCCGAATTGTGTTTCTCAGTGCTGTGTTCGTCGTGTTTCACTCACGGTACCAAAGCCCCTTGATTCCTGTTCCACCTTCCATAAGGCCGTCGTGACTTCAAGGGCTTTCCCCTCACACTTTGTTTCTTGGTTCTAAGGGCTGGATCCTCCCCAGGCCCCTACACCCAATGTGGAATCGGGGTCCCCAGTGAAAAGGCTGCTGTTCGCTGGAGGTGTTTCCCTGGACGCTCTGCTTTATTACCAATGAGAAGGGCGCTGAGTCCTCGAAAATCCTGAACCTTTTCATTCATGCTCCCTTACTCACGAGAGATGATGATCGTTGATATTTCCCTGGACTGTGTGGGGTCTCAGAGACCACTATGGGGCACTCTCGTCAGGCTTCCGCGACCACTTTCCCTCATGTTTCCCTATTCACGAAGGGTGATGATAGTGCTAAGACGGTCCCTGTACGGTGTTGTTTCTGACGGACGTGTTTTGGGCCTTTTCGTTCCATTGCCGCCAGCAGTTTTGACAGGATTTCCCCAGGGAGCAAGCATTTCATTGGAAGCGGGTTTTGGCCGAATTGTCTTTCTCAGTGCTGTGTTCGTCGTGTTTCACTCACCATACCAATGCACCTTGATTCCTGTTCCACCTTCAATAAGTCCCTCGTGACTTCAAGGGCTTTCCCCTCACACTTTGTTTCTTGGTTCTAAGGGCTGGATCCTCCCCAGGCCCCTACACCCAATGTGGAATCGGGGTCCCCAGTGAAAAGGCTGCTGTTCGCTGGAGGTGTTTCCCTGGACGCTCTGCTTTATTACCAATGAGAAGGGCGCTGAGTCCTCGAAAATCCTGAACCTTTTCATTCATGCTCCCTTACTCACGAGAGATGATGATCGTTGATATTTCCCTGGACTGTGTGGGGTCTCAGAGACCACTATGGGGCACTCTCGTCAGGCTTCCGCGACCACTTTCCCTCATGTTTCCCTATTCACGAAGGGTGATGATAGTGCTAAGACGGTCCCTGTACGGTGTTGTTTCTGACGGACGTGTTTTGGGCCTTTTCGTTCCATTGCCGCCAGCAGTTTTGACAGGATTTCCCCAGGGAGCAAGCATTTCGTTGGAAGCGGGTTTTGGCCGAATTGTGTTTCTCAGTGCTGTGTTCGTCGTGTTTCACTCACGGTACCAAAGCCCCTTGATTCCTGTTCCACCTTCCATAAGGCCGTCGTGACTTCAAGGGCTTTCCCCTCACACATTGTTTGGCTTTCCCCTCACACTTTGTTTCTTGGTTCTAAGGGCAGGATCCTCCCCAGGCCCCTACACCCAATGTGGTATCGGGGTCCCCAGTGAAAAGGCTGCTGTTCGCTGGAGGTGTTTTCCTGGACGCTCTGCTTTATTACCAATGAGAAGGGCGCTGAGTCCTCGAAAATCCTGAACCTTTTCATTCATGCTCCCTTACTCACGAGAGATGATGATCGTTGATATTTCCCTGGACTGTGTGGTGTCTCAGAGACCACTATGGGGCACTCTCGTCAGGCTTCCGCGAACACTTTCCCTCATGTTTCTCTATTCACGAAGGGTGATGATAGTGCTAAGACGGTCCCTGTACGGTGTTGTTTCTGACGGACGTGTTTAGCGCCTTTTCGTTCCATTGCCGCCAGCAGTTTTGACAGGATTTCCTCAGGGAGCAAGCATTTCGTTGGAAGCGG
>NW_023235625.1:0-1021 GCF_002007445.2 Ailuropoda melanoleuca | reverse complement strand
CTGTACATTCCTGTTTGTTTTCCTGCTTCAAATAAGCAATAATCGACTTTGGAAACCCATTGGACAAAAAGAAATGTTAACAAGGATTTTTCTGGTTATATAGCTAACCCCGTTAAAAAACAAAATATCCCTGAAGGCCTGGTGAGATTGGCTGCCCAAATCAAGAAAATCCTCTTAGTTATGTACGCAGCTGTCAATGCAAACAGGTACTTGCAGACCCTGTTAGACAAATCCCCCTCCTGCACAGAACCAGTGTTTCAGAAATGTGTTCCCTGTTATCCACATGCAGAAATGTGTTCTGTGGTAAAGATTAGGTTTCGGTGAAAAAAATAAGAACTTTTATCACTGACAAATATTCTCATCAAATCACAGAATCAGAGAATTGATTCTGAGATGGGAATGACCTTCGGGGTTACGGAGGGATGGCTAATAATGGAGCACTGGAGGTGGGGGCTATTCTTAGGATGATGGATGAGCACCTGGATACCAGATTCCCCAACCAGAGTCTCATACTCAGTGCCTGCAGGGACCAGGCTGGCAAGGCAAGTCAAGGGGCTGGCCAGGGGAGCAATCCAGCCCCATCTCTATCTGATCAGGCCTGCTATGCAGAGTTCATCCTGTGTCAAGAGATCATCCAATACTTCAGAGAAGATAGAAATCCAGATTTTACAGGTATCTTCATATTTTAAAACCAGGGAGGGGATCTATGAGCTGCTTGAGCTCCCCCAGGCTACCAACATCATCTCTGATCCAGAGGACAGGCAGGTAATTCAAGATAAGTACAGGATATTCTCACTGGCCATTTGGATGAAGGCTGGTTAATATGTGGAAATTCTGATAAGATATAAAAATTGAGCATTAGTTATTTTTATTATAAAACATTAGTTATTTCTTATTATAAAACCATAAGTGCTGCAGACACTCAGGGATAAGGTAAGTCTTGGGGATAGAGGAGGAGTCAAGAATATCAGCACACATGCTTTGTGCTAAAACACACACACACACACACACACACACACAC
>NW_023235624.1:0-1021 GCF_002007445.2 Ailuropoda melanoleuca | reverse complement strand
GGGGGGGATCCATTCAAGGATATGCTCTTTCCCGGGTATACCTGGTCACTCTTCTGTGTTATGTAATGATGGTCCGCGTCAACCCAATAAACTAGTTGAAAGTAGGAGTCAGTTCTTCGCATAATTTAGTGAGAGCACGGGGAGTAAAGGGTTGTATGTACTACTGCAGACAGTTGGCCAGAGGGGGCCTTGTTCATAAAATATTTGGGCAGACACCTAGGAGAAGTAAGAAAGCAAGACTTGTTAACTTCAAAAATAAGTGCTTTTTAATCAGCAAAAATGGGTTTATTCAGGAGTAGCAGAAAATTGCAACTTATGACACACAAACTGCGGCGAAACCCATAAGCAAGCCAAAGGAACAAAGGAGAGGAATGTTATTTTATGGAGAACAAAGTGGAAGTTGGAAGGGGTTGTTCTGAACCAAAGTCCATCAGAGAAAAGCAAGGTTTCTGGGTGACCATGTTTCTTATTGGCTGAGTTGCAAGGAGTTGTCAATTTCTTGTAGGAGATATAATATACATATTTTCCCCGTTGGGGCCTGAAATTGATGATTCTTTCCTGTTGTGGATTTCGTTATTGACCATTTTTCCTATAATTGACATTGAGTATGGTATGGCTCCCCCTTCTAGCTTGCTGACTCTACCTTACTGAGGTTTCTTCTTATTAATTTTCACAGTCTTATGAATATTGGAGCAAGAGCATTCCAGGCAGAGGAAACAGCAACCACATACAAAGGCCCAGCGGTGGGAATAGGATTGTTATGTTCAAGGGACAATAAGAAAGCAAGAGTAACATGCGTAAGGGAGGAGATGTAGGAGATGAGATCAGAAAGGGGGCGAGGGCACCTGGGTGGCTCAGTCGTTAAGCATCTGCCTTAGGCTCAGGTCATGATCCCAGGGTCCTGGAATCGAGCTCCGCATCGAGCCCCCCATCGGGCTCCCTGCTCAGCAGGAAGCCTGCTTCTTCCTCTCCCACTCCCCCTACTTGTGTTCCCTCTCTTGCTGGCTGTCTCTGTCAAATA
>NW_023235623.1:0-1021 GCF_002007445.2 Ailuropoda melanoleuca | reverse complement strand
TTGGTCCAGCTCCATCTCTCAGGGGTAGTCCCTCTCTGCCTTAGGCATGTTCATTTTATGTCAGAACAAGGTAGTTCCAAAAACAAAACTCCAGGCTCCCGGAAGATCTCTCAGCTCCAGTGCCATTGATACATTGGGCCAAAAATTTCTTTGTTGTGGGGGCGTCCTGTGCATTGTAGGATGGTCAGCGGCAGCCTTGGCCTCCACCCACTAGATGCCAGTAGCGCCCTCCTTGGCATGACGGCCAACAAGGTCTCCAGACATATTCCCAAAGAGCCCATGAGAAACAGAGTCACCCCTCGTTGAGACTCCCTGGCTTACATCATGACTTTTCAGCCACTCCAAAAGAAAAAGCACTTCTTTTTTCCAATATTTATAAGAGGAGTAATTGGAATTGAGGCTCACTCCCTGACTTTGGTCACATGCCCTCCCCTGAACCTGTCACTGTCGCCAAAGATAGGGGAAGCACAGCCTGAGTCGTGTGCCCTCGAATTAGGGTTGGTTCTGTCACACTCAAACCTTTGATGGGTAGGGAGGAGATGTTCCCCAAAGGGAAGTGAGGGAACTGCAACCACAAGGGAAGAGTTATCACGGGGTCTGGAGGAAGTCTTTTCCTGAGTGTACGTCGCTGTTCCCACACACACATTGGTCTACACTGGGTCTGCTTCGTGCCCAGTGATGGTGGCCACCACGCTCTCACAAAGGACAGATGACTTCAGTACTTTAATCCGTAGAGTGGAGATCCTTGGCTGGGGCTGGGTACTCTCTAAATTGCATAGCAAAATCCCTTGCATTTATTTTTCCTGGTGAGATGATCCATTTCTTCCATCAAATCCCCAAATTTATCATCATCCTGGGATATTAAAGGCAATTGTTCTAGAAACCGAGTTCCTAGTTTCAAACCTTTCACTTAAAAAGATTATTTTTTCCCAAAGCCCCCAAAGTATGTATCCTCATTTTCCCAATTTACCAGATGAGAAAATTAACAAAAATCACCTGTATATTTTTGAACAGCTTTATC
>NW_023235622.1:0-1021 GCF_002007445.2 Ailuropoda melanoleuca | reverse complement strand
AAAAAAAAAAAAAGTTACTGCTTTTTCTATCCCAAATTAAGTTATAATTAAGTCAAATGGACAATTCTAGTAAGCCCATGTGGAAGGGAGGTTCCTGTCTGTTCCATTGGGTATAAGAAGATTCTGATAGAAATGCTTTTGGAGTGTTATTTTTGGATTTTGTGCCAAGGATTAAAGAGTCAGACTAGGAGGAAAAAATGAGCAAGATATTTCCATTTCACTGTGGTGGGATGGCACTCAGAATAAATTGGCTTTGCTTCTGAGCTCCAGCATTTGCTGGTTCTATGACCTGGGATAACTCATTTACCTCTTTCAGCCTCAATTTCCTCATCTGTAAAATGTTGAGGGTAGATAAAATGCTCCCTCTCATCTCTAAAAATGTTTTGAGTTATGACTAAGGAAATGAAAGAAAATTTTTTTAAATTTCGCAGCTGTTCTTTTATTTTTCAATTTTATTTTTATTTTTCTGAGAGAGAGAATGTGTGTGCACACACAAGTAAGGATTGGGAGAGGCCAGCAGAGTGAGAGGTAGAGAGAGAATCCTAAGCAGACTCCATGCACAGCACAGAGCCTGACATGGGGCTTGGTCTCACAAGCCTGAGATTATGACCTGAGCCGAAACCAAGAGTTGGTTGCTTAACTGACTAAGCCACCCAGGCACCCCGGTAATGAAATGTTTGATTCCTAATCCACTCTCTGTCCAAAGTCGAGGATGAGCAATTCTCTATTGCTAGGAAGTGAGAAGGGATAAAACATTTTGGGAGGTTAGGAATATTGCATTACTCAGGGGCTTCCTTAATTGAACTTCCATTAGAAACACAACTTCCCTTGCCAGAAGTGTAACCTGAGAATGTTGAGTCCAAGAAAGCTTTTAAGGTCTGTACTTCTTTTCCTACCAGATATTCCAGACCTTTATTAGAAAATTCAGGATGAGGGGCGCCTGGGTGGCTCAGCAGTTAAGCGTCTGCCTTTGGCTCAGGGTGTGATCCCGGCGTTGTGGGATCGAGCCCCACATCAGGCT
>NW_023235621.1:0-1021 GCF_002007445.2 Ailuropoda melanoleuca | reverse complement strand
GATAATTTCATCTCCCGAAGCAGCGGATCTGAAGACAACACTTCCTGGGACAAGAGGGAGTGATAACTGAAATGGATGTGATGAGGGATTTGGAGGGGCCGTCCTGCCGATGTGCCTGCAGCCTCACTCAGGGAAGGGAGGCAGAGCCTGCTGGCCACAGCACTGATAGAGGAGATTTCAACATGTCCAGAGGGAAGACAGGGAGGCATGACTCCAGGGCCTGACACTGCACCAGGGAAAGTCACAATAAAGCACAATTTGATTGTGTTATCATAAATTAATCCACCAAGAAAAAAAGAAAATACACCCAAAAAAGTCAGAGTCTCTCTGCTAGGGTCAGCATTGAAGAAGACACAGAAATTAACAGAGATAAGGCTATGACCCTTAACAATAGAAGGTGCTATACATTCTGTGAATGTGTCAGGGACAGAGAGCCCTTGACTGGCTGAGGCCTCAGAAAATACCAAGCCAAGGAGGCTTCGTTCCAGATGCTCCAGGCAAGAGGGTGTCTCAGGAATGCTCAGGTGTCCTGCACGGGCAGTCGATGGGATGTTGATGCATGACAAGGCTCTTCGTTCCTGTTTGGCTCCTGTCTCCCCTTGGGAATTAGTCTTCAGATATAAAAAGGAAACTTATTGTTGATAAAGGTGAGGCAGAACATTTAGAGTGAGAGGTGGTGGCCCAGGGGCCCACGTGACAGCCCAGGACTGGCCCTGGAGCTCACCGGATCCAGACTGGGGACATCAGAAGGCACGTGGAGACCAAGCAAAGTGCCAGACAGCTGAAAAAACACCGAGCTACTCCAACTTTCCAGAAGATTCAGAAAACGAGGCAGCTTGCCACCTACAAGTGAGTCTGACGGCTGTCATGGGCGAGATCTAAGAAGAGCTGCCAAGTCGCCTTGTGTACAGGTAGGAAGAGAAGCAGTCTCCTGGGAACAAGCCTGAGCTCACCGAGAGCAAGTTTTCCTTCTTGGGCAGGTTGTCCAGACGGCCAGGCAGGGAAAGCAGTTGTTGCAGCT
>NW_023235620.1:0-1021 GCF_002007445.2 Ailuropoda melanoleuca | reverse complement strand
CCCAGGGAAGACCGAGCCACGTGGAAGTCCAACTACTTCCTCAAGATCATCCAACTCTTGGATGATTATCCGAAATGCTTTGTTGTGGGAGCAGACAATGTTGGCTCCAAGCAGATGCAGCAAATCCGCATGTCCCTGCGCGGAAAGGCTGTGGTCCTCATGGGGAAGAACACGATGATGCGCAAGGCCATCCGAGGGCATCTGGAAAACAACCCCGCGTTGGAGAAGCTGCTGCCTCATATCCGAGGGAATGTGGGCTTCGTGTTCACCAAGGAGGATCTGACAGAAATCAGAGACATGCTGTTAGCGAACAAGGTACCAGCTGCTGCTCGGGCGGGGGCCATCGCTCCCTGCGATGTTATCGTGCCAGCTCAGAACACTGGGCTGGGCCCCGAGAAGACCTCCTTTTTCCAGGCTTTGGGTATCACCACCAAAATCTCCAGAGGCACCATTGAAATTCTGAGTGATGTGCAGTTGATCAAGACTGGCGATAAAGTGGGTGCCAGCGAAGCCACCTTGCTGAACATGCTGAACATCTCGCCCTTCTCCTTTGGGCTCATCATCCAGCAGGTGTTTGACAACGGAAGCATTTACAACCCGGAGGTTTTGGACATTACAGAGGAAACTCTGCATGGACGCTTCCTGGAGGGGGTCCGTAACGTAGCCAGCGTTTGCCTCCAGATCGGCTACCCAACGGTTGCCTCTGTGCCCCACTCCATCATCAATGGGTACAAGCGAGTCCTGGCTGTGGCGGTGGAGACCGACTACTCTTTCCCATTGGCTGAGAAGGTGAAGGCCTTCCTGGCTGATCCGTCAGCGTTTCTGGCTGCCGCCCCAGCAGCAAGCACAGAAGCTGCTCCTGCTGCAGCCGCCCCGGCCAAAGAGGAGGCGAAGGAAGAATCCGAGGAGTCTGATGAAGACATGGGTTTCGGGCTCTTTGACTGACCTGGTTGTGTCTTTTTTCCCTAGTCTTACTGGAGTGGAATTCAGAAGAAATAAAAACATTCTTTACCAAGCCAAA
>NW_023235619.1:533-939 GCF_002007445.2 Ailuropoda melanoleuca | reverse complement strand
TAATTGTAGAGAATTGGTATAATCTCTTCCTTAAATGTTTGGTAGAATTCACCAGCGAATGCATCTAGGCCTGCTGCTTGTATACTTAAAAGGTTATTAATTATTGATTGGATTTCTTTAATAGATATAGATCTATTCAGATTGTCTATTTCTTCTTGTATGAGTTTTGGCAGATTTTGTATATGGGAATCCTCTGTACTTTCTGTTCAACTTTTTTTTTTAATGTTTTTTATTACATTATGTTAGTCACCATACAGTACATTCCTGGTTTCTGATGCAAGGTTTGATGATTCATTAGTTGCGTATAACACCCTGTGCATCATGCAATACGTGCCCTCCTTACTACCCATCACCAGCCCATCCCATTCCCCCACCCTCCTCCCCTCTGTAGCCCTCAGTTTGTTTC
>NW_023235619.1:0-332 GCF_002007445.2 Ailuropoda melanoleuca | reverse complement strand
TCTCTGCTTGACTTATTTCACTTAGCATTATCTCCTCCAGTGCCATCCATGTTGCAGCAAATGTTGAGAATGCGTTCTTTCTGATAGCTGAGTAATATTCCATTGTAGATATGGACCACCTCTTCTTAATCCAGTCATCTGTTCAACTTTTTAAAATAACTTTTAAAATGAAGTCTTCATTATTGATGTTGGCAAGGCCCACAAAGGAGAGTTTGCTCTTGGTGCTTCACCCCTGGTTTTCATCCTCATTTTTGGTCCCAAAAATTCCCCTTAAATGTTGAAGATAAGCTTTGACTAAAAACGGACATTTATTATATTTTATTCAGTATTTC
>NW_023235618.1:0-1021 GCF_002007445.2 Ailuropoda melanoleuca | reverse complement strand
GCAAAAAAAAAAAAAAAAAAAACCCATACTTTTAGTTTAATTTCATGTGAATGTAGGACAAAGACACTTTTAGACTTGCGTTAACATGGCAACTGTGGCTGTGCAGAGATGCCCAATTCACTCATTAAAAATAACTCTTGACTAGTTAGCATAAGCCCAGTATATATGACGCCAATATAAGCCTTTGACCTACCAACAGTTTGAATGAGGGGCAGAAAATGTATACAGGAAATGGTTGCTTCCTTCTGGGGACCTACATCATCACATTTAAGGGAGCACAATATATACATGTAAAATATTAGGTAAAGGTAAAGTTCTTGCAGAGAGTATTAATTTTATAACTCGATTATCTACTCAATGAATGAATTTCAAAAACAATATGAGTTCCCCCCACCCCGTAGGCATGAGCTGTGATGGGAGGGTCTCCTAGAGAAGTGAGCCGATCTAGGACCTTGAAACACAAGCAGATATGTATGCCGGGGGTGGGGGAGAAGAAGATCGCCCAGAACTACCAAACGAGCATGGTGCCCAGGGCCTGGTGAGGAGAATGACATGGGTGGAATGAGAGCATGTTTAAGCAGAATAGAAATTCTTAATAGCTTTATTCTGAGCTAGGGAGATCTTTGGAAGAACTATGCAGAATTTCCTTGACCTTGCACATCATCTTAAGTTACATATTCATTCATTCATTCCTTCACTTAAGCAATCATTCTTGTATAGACAAACTTTTAATAGTATTATTTCATGCAGACTAAAATAAAGCATTATTATCTTCTTTAAACTATGTCACTAGTCATATTTATATCTTCCCCTGCAAAGACAGTTGGGCAATAATTTTTTAAGTGAAATTATTTTAAAAACAAAAACATTTTTGTCTTCTCATACAGTTTACCTAGTATATCATGATTTCGAAGTCTGAATCAAAGGTCCATAAACTGTAAGACACCAGCCCTTAAAATTCAGAAGTGCAGAAAGATGCAATTTTCTTTACACTGCTCCTTTTATTTAAAAACAGAGAAGG
>NW_023235617.1:0-1021 GCF_002007445.2 Ailuropoda melanoleuca | reverse complement strand
TGGTTTCTGATGTAAAGCTCGATGATTCATTAGTTGCGTATAACAAGACTGGTGATGGGTAGTATGTATTTTATTATTAAATCACAGCATAAGACATGTAGGTATAGTTTACTCATGATTATTGATGGTAAGTTTGATCTTGTATGCAATCTGCTACTCATCTACTAGGCGATAAGGTGACATTATTGGAATATCCTGTTTGCCACCATACTGTATCTAATTATTAACACTCATTAGTGTTCCTTACCAATATATATACCTATTGAATATTATAAAGAAATTATCTGTTAATTTTATCTCCCCTTCTACATTTGTTATTTAGGATTCTTCTATAAAATAGAGCTTTCTTCAGCTACCGGAATGACAAAAATTTCTTATAAAACAAATGAGTATATGCTTATAGCTTTTCCTGTAACAACTATCTTCATTTTCTTTTTTTAAGGGAAAGCTGTGCACTACCTTCATTTATTGTATTTCAAATAACTATAAATTTACTTTTTTTTTTAAACATTGACTGAGTTTCCTGGTACAAAAAAAAAAAAAAAAGCCCTAAAAATTTCTTCTGTAATGTAAAGAAACACAAAACTTTAATAGTGGAAAAAGTGCACCATAATTACTATAGTCATTTCTATAGTTGCTGTGTTTCTTAAGTAACTCTCTTGCCTGATAACACACAATGTAAAGAGGAAGTATGAAAAAGATATATTTACATATAGTTCTAAAGACATTGAGGATTTTCTGTTGGCATTGGATGGCAAATTATAGGCACAGCTGCAGTAGCAGAATATGCATATGCCTGTTGTTTCATAACATTGTGCATATTTGGAATGTTACTTCTATATTATTGAGTGCTATCATAACCATTCTGGGAAGTCCCCGTTGGCTCAGAGAATCAGACCAATTTTCAGATGAAAGAGTTGGTATATAGTCATTTAAAGTAGAAACATAAAATTTTAAACTCTTACTTGAGTGGCATATTGGACTTGGATTTTTATTTAGTCAGTCTCTGAAAGCAATTAAA
>NW_023235616.1:0-1021 GCF_002007445.2 Ailuropoda melanoleuca | reverse complement strand
GACCTCATTGAAAACAACTTGCTCTGAGCTATACACCAGGGCGAACTCTGAGATTATCGGGGGCTTCAACATTACTGATACGCTAGCTGCTTTCTGAAGTAGCTGTACCAATTCACGCTCCACCAGCAGAGTGTGAGGCTCCACGGCCCCACATCTTTTGGGATTATAAACTCTGTAAGCAGGGTTTTAGCCGTGGGAATCCTCTGTGGCCTGGGTGAGGGTATATTCCTCCAACAGTTGGAACTGCTAGTCATCCCAAGGATATTTCTAGCATGGATCCATATTTTCATGTCAATTTTTAGGTTTCAAGCTTCTGTATCACAAAGCTGGTGTGAATTCAAACCCAGAAGCCGTGGTCAGGTAAGCTCACAGTCAGAATTCTCAGAGGAGCTCCTTCTTCTCTTTTCAAATCCAAAGCACAGACCAAGTCAAGAGAGGCTCCTTGTGACCTCTGGTCAGCAGGAGGAATTCTTTCCTAATTTGCCCTTATACTGAACATGTTGGTGTTTAATGATCTGGCCATTATATATGAGGCTCGCTTATCACTTCTATGTCACACGGGCTGAAGGGTCTGCGTGGTCATTAACAGCTGAGCTCCTCATTGATTGAGATTGCCCCCTTCTTCCCCACAACCTGGCCTCCAGAAAGCCTGTGCCAGTTGGAGCTTACTATTCTGGTTTTTATTTTATTGGCAGTGAGAATTTAGATTTTTTTTTGTGTTTAGACCTTTGGAGATAAAGTTTTCTCTTATTTTCTGTGCCCTCAGCACTTATAGGGAAGAAGTATGATCCTTTAACAACTAAAGGGAAAATGGGAAGCATAAAAGCAATTTTGAGGTCCTGTTTATTTCATTGTGTAAGCCTTATATTCCAAATCTGTAGAAGCCAACAGAATGTTCTAGTGATGGAAATGTTCTACAATCTATTCTGTTCACACGGCAGACACTTGTCACATGTCTCTACTGAACACTTGAAATGTGGCTAACGGGTCTGGTGAACTAAATTCGTAATATTATTTAATT
>NW_023235615.1:420-655 GCF_002007445.2 Ailuropoda melanoleuca | reverse complement strand
GATCTGCTGAGGTTTGTGTCCGGGAGAACCTTTCACATGTCCTCCCTCAGCAATGCTCACGTACAAGTATCTCCCACTTTTTAAACTTTCATGGTAAGAACCTTGGCTTTCTTGAAAGATATACGTTATTACCCGGCTTCAGTAAGAGGAAGAGACCTGACCAGGATTTCCCTCTTTTGAAAAAAGTAGAACAGTGAGAACCGCGTTCAGCATCTGTTTTGGGGAGAAGCACGAC
>NW_023235615.1:0-197 GCF_002007445.2 Ailuropoda melanoleuca | reverse complement strand
AATGGTCATCCCTTCTTTACACCATTTCTGCTGTGCAAGGTTTCTCAGGAGCCCTGCACTTTCAAAGAGTAGGGAAACCTCTACCCCATCCTGCGGGGTTAGTTTTAGTCTCCATGCTGGACCGAGCATTTAATGACTGTCGGATTTTCTCACTCAAACATTGAAACTTTGACCACCTTCACCCGTTTCTACCACCC
>NW_023235614.1:0-1557 GCF_002007445.2 Ailuropoda melanoleuca | reverse complement strand
CAGCTCTTGTGGTGCCAAGAGGTGCTTCCTGCTCTCAGAGTCTAGAATGTCCAAGAGAAAGTGCAGGATACTGTGGGAACACATCAGAGCATCCCCAGTCGTGACTTGGAGAGCCCTAGAAGGCCTCTCCAAAGAGGTGACATTTAAACTGAGCGACAATAAATGATTACAGGTCATTTTTCCAGGTGAAGGAAGTGAGAATGGCAGTGGAGGGGTGTTCCCAGCAGTGGGGGCAATACCTATGCAAAGACCTTGAGGTAAGAGACCAGGACACACAGAAAAGCAGAAAGGTCACCATGTCTGAAGAAAACTCCTTCTTTCCCAGTTCACAGCAGGACCAGGGTGTCATAGACACGCAGCCCCTTAGCTCCGAGGTGGGATGTTGCTAAGATTTTCACTGGCTTTACTTTCTAAACTTCTCTCTGGCCCTGAGAGGCTAAGACAACTGGAGTGAGCAGAATCCTCTCACGTCAGAAAGGTTGGTAGAATCTTCCCGGCTAATCTGGGGTGGCCTCTCGAAGCCCACGGAGACTCTCAAAACATCTGCTTTGAGAGGTGGGCGTCGTCTGCTGATGGGCTTTTATAAAGCCAGGGGAGAGGCAGCAACTTTGATGTGACCACATCTCCAGTGGCAGCCCACGAGTCCAGGACTCCAGGATGCAGCCCCAAATCAGAGAGTTCCTATATAGCACTGTGAACAAAAACCAGGCACTGGAATCAGAAAGACCTGGACTGGAGTCCTGTTTCTGCCTCTCCTGGAAGTATGACTTTGGGAAAGTTGTTCATCTCTCTGAGCCCCAGTCTCCCCATATACAAGGTGAGAATCCATTCCACAGATGTTGATTGGCTGCAGTAGCATGGCAGATGCTGTGCTGGGGGCTGGTGGTAAACCCAACAGACACAGGTCACTTTCAGTCCTAGCAGGGCAGACAGACGATCAACTGAAAGATAATGATCACATGTGATTGGAACAAGGATGGAAGCACACAGGGTATCAGGATGGAGAGGATGGGGTGGGGGAATCAATTTACATAGGGAGTCAGGGAAGGCTTCTTGGTGGAGGTGACATTTGAGTCAAGACCAGAGATAGGTAACTCCCAGGGGGGTTGTGAGAACTACACAAAATAATGCCCGTAAAGCTCCAAGCACACGAAGTGCCTAGCACATAGGCAGAACTCAAAAAATACTGGCTTTATCATCAGCCACGAAAATGTAAGATCCTTTACAGTGAGGAGCGAGTCTGTATTTGCAGGAATTGTGCGTGGCACACGCAGAGTCAACTGAATTAACGAGTTTCATATTTTTTCATGTCATTGTGTTGCTTGCTACTAGTCTCTGCCTCTTCTTCGTTTTGAAGGACAGTTTGAGTATTGTACCTACAGTCAACAATCGTGCACGGAACCCTTAAAATTCATTAAGAGGACAGATCTTGTGTTAAGTGTTCTTATCACAATAAAATAAAATAAAAAGTGTTTACTGAGTTCATTTATAATATTAATAGTAATAGGAGTAGTGGCAGAGTAATACTCGTTGGTAGTATTAGTCACAGGGGTAGTA
>NW_023235613.1:0-1021 GCF_002007445.2 Ailuropoda melanoleuca | reverse complement strand
TTTTTTTAATTTAATAATATTTTTTATTATATTATGTGAATCACCATACAGTACATCCCTAGTTTTTGATATAAAGTTCCATGATTCATTACTTGAGTATAACACCCAGTGCACCATGCATTACGTGCCGTCCTTAATACCCATCACCAGCCTATCCCATTCCCCACCCCCTTCCACTCTGAAGCCCGCAGTTTGTTTCCCAGAGTCTATAGTCTCTCATGGTTCATTCTCCCTTCTATTTACCCCCCCTTTCTTCTTCCCTTTCTTCTCCTACCGATCTTCTTACATCTTATCATTCTTAAGCAGGATGGTTCTTAGTTTCTAAGTGTTTGAGCTTCTTCCGAATTTTTCCTTGTGATTGAGTTCCAGTTTCAATGCATTGTGGTCTGAGAATATGCAGGGAATAATCTCAGTTTTTTCCTATTGGTTGAGACCTGTTTTGTGACCCAGAATATGGTCTATTCTGGAGAAAGTTCCATGTGCATTTGAAAATAATGAGTATTCTGTTGTTCTAAGGTGTAGTGTTTTGTATATATATATGAGGTCCATCTGGTCTAGTATGTCATTCAGAGCTCTTGTTTCTTTGTTGATTTTCTGCTTAGGTCATCTGTCTATTCCTGAGAGAGGAGTGTTGAGGTGCCTACTATTAACTAATTATCTATATGTCTCTTTTCTGGTTAAGAGGTGGCTTGTGTATCTAGCTGCTCCCCTATTGGGGGCATAGATATTTATAATTGTTAGAGCCTCTTGTTGGATACATCCTTTAAGAATAATACAGCGTCCTTCTGTATCTCTAACTACAGTCTTTAGCTTGACATCTAATCTGTCTAATATGAGAATTGCTACCCCAGCTTTCTTTTGAGGTCCATTCGCATGAATAATGATTTTCCATCCCTTCACTTTCAGTCTGGATGTATCTTTAGGTTCAAAATGAGTCTCTTGGGGACAGAAAATGGATGGGTCATGTGTTTTTATCCAATCTGGGACCCTGTGGCATTTTATGGGAGCATTGAGGCCATTT
>NW_023235612.1:0-1021 GCF_002007445.2 Ailuropoda melanoleuca | reverse complement strand
GCGGCGGCGGGGGCCACAGCAGCAAGCGGGGACGCATGGTGCCCGGCGCGCTCCCCCGGGGGCGCCTCGACGGCCGCCCACCTGTGCGCACCCCCGGCCCGGGAGCTCAGCGCCGTCCGCGGGGGCCCGCGCCCCGGTCGGCCGCCGCGTCCCGAGGAGCCATGGCCGGGCCACCCAACCCACGGCGAGCGGCAGGACTGCTCCTCCTCGGAAGAGGTGGCCGCGCGCTAAGCCGCCCAGCCCATTGATAAGGACGCGGCGCTGCCGGCGCTCCTCCACCCAGCCCCGACTGGCAGGGGAGGAGGCAGAGGGAGGGCGCGGGGGGCCGCAGCCGGCTCCCGCAGGCTCAGCCCGGGGGCGGAGGAGACCGGGCGAGGGCACGCTGCCTGAGCCTTCGAAGCTGCAACGCCCCCCGAGTCCGGAAAGAGCACGCGCTTAAGTTCTGGGGCGGCCCTGCCGCAACCGGCTGCCCGCGCGGATGGCCAGCGTATGACCCCTTCTGGAGTCTCGCATCTCCTGATACCCACGTTCGGGAGAAAAGAAGGTTGTGCCAGTGTCTTGCGGACATAGCGGGTGCTCCGTAAATGCCTATGGCATCTATTGGGTGGGTCAGCTACTTGGCACTGCGTTTCTGATTTTCATTTTGTGTTTCTTCATTATTGAAGTCATAAGCGCTCCCTTTAGAAAATTTGATTCCCGTGGGCACCATCACACGAGGAAGTCGGGATGCTCGGGTGAGCCCCGGGTGGATCGTGTGGTACACCCAGGCGTTTGGGGGGCTGCGCTTAAGACGAACCCCCTGGAGGCTTTGTACTCCTGGTGTCCCCGAGAAGCTATTTAAGCATCAGGCGGGTCCCCCCAGTAGCCTGCTCCACCTCGGTCTGAGTGCCCAGATGACCGGGAGGCTGGCTTTTAGCCTCTCAGTACAAGGTCCCCTCAAATGGCTCTTACCCAATTTTTTCTTTCTCTGTTTTTGTGCCCACTCCTTCCCTCTTGGCTCTCCCATCTTGAGCTTTCTCCC
>NW_023235611.1:0-1021 GCF_002007445.2 Ailuropoda melanoleuca | reverse complement strand
TCCAGCTCAACTCAGGGGACCGGCTGAAAAAGGGGTCCCCTACTCCTCCGCCATCTTAACCTCCCCTCCTCAGTAATAATCTGGGCATGGAATTCTTAATTGACTTGGGCTTAAGATAGGCAAAGAGACAAACAGAAGATTAACAAACCAGATTCTCTGCCATCTTCACTTAACAGAAACAAGATCTCTATAAAGCATTATCTGTTTATAGAGATCACCAAATGGTCAGACCACGAAACCAAAAGAAATCAGCACCAGAAATTAAGTGAGCACTCAAAAGGAATCAAAATCAAATCCTTACCATGCTACTGATGGACACAAGTCCCAAGCCCAGGAACATGAGCCCGACACACCATTGTTTCCTCATCACCAGTCGGGAAGGAAAGGCTCATCACCTGAGTGGAGCAAACAGGGATCTGAAGACTGGCTCTGTGACTGTACAAGTCACAGCACCAAACCTACCAAAGATAAAGTGCACTGGGCAACTGAGATAGTTTGATTCAGGCTATTGCAGTAAGGAGAACGTTCCTTACTGAGGGAAGTCTCAGAGAAGAGAGAGAAAACTTGGGGTTTTATAAAACAAAGGAATCACTGAAAAAGGGCAGAGTGGTCTTATCTCAGGATATGGGAGAGTAGGGTGGTCCTTTACATTCTGAGAATACAAAAGGATCACAAAAGGAGGGAGATTTTTCTGTTTTCTGAGAGCACAGGGCTCAGCTAAAGTTCAACATGGTCTGAATTGTTCTTTCCTTTTCTATTTTTAGGAGGAGATTATGTAGATTTGGGATTATTTTTCCTAAAATTTCTTTTTATTATGTTATGTCAGTCACCATACAGTACATCATTCATGTTTGATGTAGTGTTCCATGATTCATTGTTTGTGTATAACACCCAGTGCTCATTGTGTGCCCCCCTTAATACCCATCACTTCAACAGTAAGTTATCTAGGCCCAGAGGACTTTGTTATTGTGGTCTTCTTCTTCTTTTTTTTTTTTTTTTTTCAGTCAATCTAACTAGAGGC
>NW_023235610.1:0-1020 GCF_002007445.2 Ailuropoda melanoleuca | reverse complement strand
ATCTCTTGAGCTATTTTTCATTTAACAAGATTTTGAGTCCTTTCATTCTGGTTACTCTCCTATCTCCTTTTAACATACTATAATGTATCAGTAGTCCTTAAAATGTAGCATCCCTACCTAATAAGTACACTTGAAGTGAGAAAGGAATAAATCAGTGCCATAATTTTAGATGTTCAATATTAATCAATGCATCACAGAACTGTAAGAGCTCTGTGTGCGTGTCCCACCACCATGCCATTAAACTGTGAACCTACTCAGGGGTGAGCTGGTAAATGTTTAACAACCGGCTCTCAAGGGGCTAGGGGTGAGAGAGACATGATTTGCAGCTTTTGCCCATTTCCATGGTGTAAATACTCTCACCATGTCCTACTTCAAGCTACAAATGTGGCATCACTGAACGCAGAGCTGGCCCGCAACGCACAGCAAAGCAGCATGTATAGTATTTCCACCAAACAGATACGACAGGAATAAATAATCTGCAGAATGCAGACAATAGTAAAAACAAAACCAAACCAAACCAAAAAGGAAGTGACACATTTTGAGTATTTATTACCTTTGTTTTTAATATAATTTACTTAATTTCAAATTCGCGTAGTTTAATTTTTAATAATGGCTGTGTTTAACAACTGGCTTGTAAAATTCCTGAAAATTCAACAATTAGTTTGCAAAAGCACATATGGCCATACATCAGACCACTTATTTACTCCAACTGACATTTTGAAACATTTGTTTATGTGTGACCCGGCTAAACTAAGTACCTCCTATACCTTCCTGAAACTGTCTAGTGCCATTGTCGATTTTTGTTTTATTTTTTCATCTGGATAAAATACTGCATATGTATTTTTATTTATTTTTGTCTTGTTAGATTCAACCAATTATTTCACCCTGTCAATAACTCTTTAGATCCTAATTCTGTCATCCCATATTTCTGTCATCTTTATCCCTTCTGGCTTCATGTCATCCACATATTTGATGAGCAAGCCTTATGTGTCTCATCCAAGGCACTGAATTAAAAAAAAA
>NW_023235608.1:0-1020 GCF_002007445.2 Ailuropoda melanoleuca | reverse complement strand
AAAAAAAAAACAAAAACAAGTAAAACAAAAGAATTCTAGTCAGGCTTTTGGCATGACTTCATGGTGAACAGATTTGTCTTCTCCATCCCTTGTTTTGCTTTCACAGTGGAACATTAGTGGATGTGACATGATCAAAGTGTTATATGTATGTGAACATTTGAGTTGTCCCTTGCACTTCAGTGATCCTTAACACCATGCCCAGGGAAGCTACAGTTTCAAAGAGAATATGGAGAGATGTAAAGCAGACCTAAAGACATCCAAGGCCGGGGGCCAAGTCCAGTTGAACCACTGACATGCAACTAAAAATTAAAATTGTCATGGCAAGCCACTGAGTGAGGAATCTATTTGTAGCAACATCATTAGGCAATAGCTGACAAATACAGTATGCACCACTGGTTATTTCTCAAGACTGTGTGTTCAGTATTAAGATGGATAATTCGCTCGTTTTTTAAGGACATTTACTTTGTTCGTTTTGTATTATTGTGCTATTTGTTATTCATACTCCTTAGGATACTCTCCATGCCTCACCAGAAGGGCTGCACTTTTCCAAGAGCTGCTTCCCCTGCTTGAACTTTCTCAGCTCCCAGGGCGGCAGGAGGTGGCATTACTGAGATAGGCAGTGCGTGGAACCTGTTGGGAATCACTCTCGTGGCCTTCCAAGCTTGACCCTACTCTGACATGATCCTCCAGCCTGTGATAAAAGTTGGACTATATGGGCGTTGCTCCAGGCAAAAAGTGCAAGCATGCTAGTGTTGTAGGGGTCAAAAAACAAATTCAGGAAGCTTTCTAGAGTCCTGTTCCCCTACAGAAAATGTTCTCTCTGTGTTGTCCACACATGCTGGGACACAGCTGTGTCTGATATTTTTCTCAGAGAAAACACATTTTTCTATTAATTTTCTCTTTGTGCCTGACAAATTCATATATTAAGGTAAAAAATATGTTTTCAATTCTGACTTTTGGTGTAGTTCATTATCTTTATATAGTGAGGGCTTAATCTGAAAGCCATAAAGTATTCTCCAA
>NW_023235607.1:0-1020 GCF_002007445.2 Ailuropoda melanoleuca | reverse complement strand
TGAAAATTGGGAAACTGAGAACCCAAATTTCCAGGTATCATGTAACTTAATTAATATATAAGGATTGCTTTGTGAGTTTGCAAATTCATCTGCAATTGGGAAGTACTTACAGTTTATCCAAAACTCTCCTAGATGAAGTATGATTTGTAAATGTGCTGAAGACTAAATTTATAATTTAATAACAATTTTAGCCTTATTGCGACGAGGACAGCAGTTAGCATTTAAGATGAAAAACTGATGGGAATAATAATTTACATTACTCAACTTTATTTGCTTATTTTTTCTTGCCTAAACTCCATTATTAATACTAATATTAGCTAATATTTCTTCTGATTTTATTATGTACCAAAGCTCTTCTAAGCTTTACATATTTTAACCTTATACTCTACAAGCATATGAGATACATACTATTGCTATCTCATTTTACAAACAATGACACTGAGAAAACGAGGTGTTAAGAAATTTGTTCATATTTACATAGCTAATAAGTACTGGATCACTGTGTTTCTAAACTATGTTATCATACCTCTTTTACCAGATTGTCATGTGACTTTTGACTAGTCTTTTTATCTCTCAGGGCCTTAACTAATTCACTTATACAAAAATAAATAAATGAAAGGAATGGATTAAATTAGCATTTCTCACTTTTCTTGACCAAAGCGTCTCTTTTAGATGTTAGTAGAAATTCTAGGAAAAAATGAACTGTGGTCACTTATATTTGGGAAACTTAAACCTCCTTCTCTTACAGATTTCTAGTCCATTATAGCATCAGATCTGAGAATTTCTGTAACAAAAATATTTCTTTCATTTAAAGTAGTTTTCACAAATTTATTTGACCAAAAAATTTTTATTTTTTAATTTTATTTATTTATTTGACAGAGAGTACAAGCAGGGGGAGTGGCAGGGAGAGGGAGAAGCAGGCTCCCGCTGAGCAGAGAGCCCGATGTGTGGCTCAATCCCAGGACCCTGGGATCATGACCTGAGCCAAAGGCAGATGCTTAACTGACTGAGCCACCCAGG
>NW_023235606.1:746-1269 GCF_002007445.2 Ailuropoda melanoleuca | reverse complement strand
GACCACTTTCCCTCATGGATCCCTAGTCACGAAGGCTGATGATAGTGCTACGACTGGATCTGCAGTGTGTTGTTTCTGACGGACTCGCCTTTGCCTTTTCGTTCCATTGCCAGAGCAGGTGTGATAGGATACTTCCCAGGCCCATACAAGCAGTGTGGAATCACGGTCCCCAGGGAAAAGGCTGATGTTCGCTGGAGGTGTTTTCCTGGACGCTCTGCTTGATTGCCAAGAAGAAGGGCGCTGAGTCCTCGAAAATCCTGAACCTTTTCATTCATGCTCCCTTACTCACGAGAGATGATGATCGTTGATATTTCCCTGGACTGTGTGGTGTCTCAGAGACCACTATGGGGCACGCTCGTCAGGCTTCCGCGACCACTTTCCCTCATTGTTCCTTATTCACGACGGCTGATGATAGTGCTAAGACTGGCTCTGCAAGGTGTTTTTTCTGACGGACTTGCCTTTGGCCTTTTCGTTCCTTTGCCACAGCTGGTTTGATAGGATACTTCCCAGGCCCATACAAGCA
>NW_023235606.1:477-591 GCF_002007445.2 Ailuropoda melanoleuca | reverse complement strand
GAGATCATGTTCGTTGATATTTCCCTGAACTCTGTGGTGTCTCAGAGACCACTAGTTGGCACGCTCGTCAAGCTTCCGTGACCACATTCCCTCATGTTTCCCTATTCACGAAGG
>NW_023235606.1:0-184 GCF_002007445.2 Ailuropoda melanoleuca | reverse complement strand
TGTTCGTTGATATTTCCCTGAATTGTGTGGTGTCTCAGAGACCACTATTTGCACGCTCGTCAGGCTTCCGTGACCACTTTCCCTCATGGATCCCTAGTCAAGAAGGCTGATGGTAGTGCTAAGACTGGCTCTGCACGTGTTGTTTCTGACGGACTCGCCTTTAGCCTTTTCGTTCCATTGCCAC
>NW_023235605.1:0-1020 GCF_002007445.2 Ailuropoda melanoleuca | reverse complement strand
GTCCATCACACAGTCTAAATAGTATGAAACATGAAAATGAATTACAATGACAAATGCAACCAATTATTGGGCATTTACTGTATGCAAAGCACTGCACAAATAGCTCATATAAGCCTCAGATAGGTGAGGTAACTTGCTCAAGGCCACATGATTCAGGTGGCAGAAAGCAACTCAAACCCATATCTAACTCCTTCCTTTCCACTGATGCACTGTGCTGTCATCTGTAGGAAGTATGGACTGGTTTATTTGTTTTCATTTTGCAAACATTATTCTTGATGCTATGTATAAGATATGAATGATTATTACCCACAAATAACTTGCAATCTCTGCCATATGTTTTCCTATGATTATTAACTCCCAAATTTTTGGAAGCATTTTTACTGCAAACTGTGGGCTACAACCTATTAATACTTCATCATTGGCCGTGTGTACTAGAACCAACTTTACCGTCAAGGGAAAGATTAGACTAGATTTTTTTCTATAACTAGATAATGCCTCGGAATTATTTTCGAATCATGCAAAGAATAAACTCATCCTTTATTATACATTTATTTTCATATAATTTTTTATAACTGATATGCTTTAAAAGCTCCCTCAGCATCTCCAAGGTGAGCAAAGAGGAACATTGCCCAGAGTAAGTCACCCTCCTAACTTAAAAGCCTTCTTTGGGAAACTGGGAATGGAAATGTGCCCAGTATATTTGTGGCTCAGTATTATTCACTATTTATGAAGCCACATAAATATGTATAAATGGACCCAAAACATTATGCTAACAACACAACTAAGCGGCTCAGTATCAAAATAATTCAACTGTGGGGTGCCTGAGTGGCTCCGTTGGTTAAGCGTCTGCCTGTTGATTTCCACTCAGGTAATGATCTCAGGGTGGTGAGATCAAGCTCCTCGTCTGATTCCACGTGGGTGTGGAAGCTGCTTGGGATTCTCTGTCTCCCCCTGCCCCTCTCTCACCCCACTCACTCTCTCTCTCTCAAAAAAAAAAAAAAATTAAACCTTAAGCAACTA
>NW_023235604.1:0-1020 GCF_002007445.2 Ailuropoda melanoleuca | reverse complement strand
TTAAAATACTTAATAAATGGTGTTGTTAGGCAAGTCTTTTGGTCCAAGGAGTTATGAAAAAGTTACTGAGAAACTGAAGATGCCAGAACTGAGAAAGTTTGGGAAATTTTGATTTACATTCTTTTCTTATATTCCCAAAGTTACACTACCAACTTAATTATATATTCTGTTAGAATACAAGTGTAATCAATGCTTTATTTAAAATTTCTCATTGACTATGGGTCATTGTCTATAGACTATTAACAAACAAGATGTAGCAAGTCTAAATAAAGGCAATTGTGCTTATAGACCATATCTTTAGTTTATTAGAATGAATCTTTTTGGCCATACACCTAAGATCGTGTTTGTCTCTAACACATTTAGTCCTGGTCCATTTATCTGTGAGTCTGCTACATTATTCTATTTTAGACACCATCCGTATCTCTTTTCCATGGTGGAAAAGCTATTGTTAAAAATATATTAAAATAAAAAGAACTATTATTTATTAGACATTTATGAGTCAGGCACTGGTAAAAGTAATTTATGGGTATTAGTCTTTTTTAGCTCAGAGGGATAAATACTATTATTATACCCATTTTACAGATGAGAAAAAAGAGGCACAAAGTATATATATTTGCTTGGGGCTACATAGAAAGGGATGAACTTGAAGATGAACTAGAAGGGGAGTAACTTGATTTTAACCTTCTGAGTTGATTTGAGAGCCTTTTCTCGCCCATTCAGCAATGTGCTGAAAGTAGTATATAGCTCAGTTCAGCTTCTGTTTCTCATGTAGCTACTTCCTGTCCTGATATTTTAGAACAAACCTACTTGACCTCTGATTTTCCATACACATCGCCATGGCTTTGAAACACATGTCTCCAGTGAGCTGTGAGGTTTACATTCACTGGTACTTACTCATAGAGCACTGATCCCTTTGGCCAAGTTCTCAACTTACGTTCTTTCTGATTCTTTGGATCTTCTTCCTTACTCTGCTGACAACTCCACACTGGACCCCTATTTAGTTAGTTAGTTAGTTAGTTA
>NW_023235603.1:0-608 GCF_002007445.2 Ailuropoda melanoleuca | reverse complement strand
TTCTTGGCCCGAGAGGAGTACTTAACGTACATCTTCTACCCCTTTACTGCGGTAGATTTACTATGTTCTCCTATAGAGTAAAAACACGATTGGAATGCAATATTTATGAAGATTTACCTCATAATATGCATTATTGTTGGTTCGTATATTTATATCATTTTCCCATATCGGAGTTCACTGGAAAACATTAACAATATGTTATTTCTACATACAGTAGCCCCCCCCCCATCTGCAGGGGATACATTCCAAGACCCCCAGTGGATGCCTGAAACCATGGATAGTATTGAACTCTGTATATACCATGTTTTTCTCTACACATACGTAATTATGATAAAGATTAATTTTTTTAAAGATTTTATTTTTTTATTTTAGAGAGAGAGAGCTCACACGAATGGGGGGAGAGGTAAGGGAGAGGGAGAGAGGGAATCCCAGGCAGACTCTGTACCCAGAGCTAAGCCTGAGATGGGGCTTGATCTCATGACCCTGAGATCATGACCTGAGCCAAAATCAAGAGTCTGGACGCTTAACAGACTGAGCCACCCAGGTGCCTCTGTGATAAAGATTAATTTATAAGTTAAGCACAGTAGGAGATCAACAACAAATAATAA
>NW_023235602.1:0-1020 GCF_002007445.2 Ailuropoda melanoleuca | reverse complement strand
CAGCAAGTTTCAAAATCAGGAAAGTGAAAGTTCTCCAGTTTTATTCTTCTTTTTAAACTTTTTTTTTTTTTGCCAATTGAGGTATTTTCATATAGATGTTAAGATTGTCAATTTCTTAAAAAAAAAAAAAAAAACACCTGCTGGAATTTTCATAGGAGTTACATTAAGTCTGTAGCATTTTTTCATTTCTGATACAAATCCTACTTGGTGTGATTCTTTTAATATACTGCTGGTTTTATTTACTATTATTTTACATATGATGTTAAAGGGTCACATAGTTTAAGTGAACTATCATTTGTTTCCTTCCTTCTTTTCAAACGAATCTTTGATCTATTATTAATCAGTATTAGTATCTGTACTCACTGGCTGAAATTTTCTGTATTTTCGTATGTTAAGAACTCTTGGGGTCATTCTACTAAAACAACAATGAACTAAATTGTTTCCCATCCTTTTGTTCTTGATCACATAAATCAAGCATGATTATCTTATTAGGCTTTCCAAAATATTATCTATTTTTAAATTAAGTATACTGATACTTAATTTGCCATCTCATTAAATTCTGCTATTTTATACTTATCTCAAGAGTTGTTGTGTAGTGTCCTCATCTTTATTCATTTCTTTGTTTCTAGTTGATAACATTTTAAGAATTTATTGCAATTTTGTTTATGGTTCAAAAGTCTATTTAAATCTAAAAGATCAAACTTGTTAAATTGTGCTATTCAAATTCTTTACATCCTTACTTAATTTTTTTTTCTCTTTGATTCATTAGTTCATAAGATGTATTGAGTTTCCCACAATAGTTGTGGATATATCAAGTTTTTATCTCTATTATTTTTTGCTTCATTTAACTTAAGGATGTATTGGGGTTTTTTTGTTTTCTTTTGTTTTTGTTTTTTAAAGATTTTATTTATTTATTTGACAGAGAGAGACAGCCAGCGAGAGAGAGAATACAAGCAGGGGGAGTGGGAGAGGAAGAAGCAGACTCCTAGTGGAGGAGCCTGATGTGGGGCTCGATCCCAG
>NW_023235601.1:0-1020 GCF_002007445.2 Ailuropoda melanoleuca | reverse complement strand
ATCTATCTATATCTTTGAGATTTTCTTGCCCTCTTGAATATGTAAATTAATGTCTGCAATGAATCCTTTAAATTTCTCAGCTATATTTCTTCTTAAAATATTCCCTTTGTCCATCTCTTTTTTTTGTCTCCTCTGAAACTTCAATGAACTGTTTGTTACAGCTCATCATTCTATTTCTACATTGCTTACATTTATTTCTACACATTTCATCATTTTGTTTGTATGGTTCACTGTAGAGAACATCTCCTGACCTTTTAGACCACAATTTTTTCTTCAGCTTGTCATTTCTACTGTTATATAAGAGATTAAAAATTTTAAAGTTTTGTTTATATATTTTAAAAAATTAATAACAAATATTTATAGATTTTATTCCTTCTGAAAATTTTCAAGTGTGACTTTATCATATTGAAAAGAATGTTAAAAGATAAACTGAGGCATATCAAAATTTTTTAAGAGTTTGTTTGGGCAGAAATTGATTTGAATCAGGCAGAACCCAGTCTAGCAGATGGAAATGAGTGGAAAATGAAAGACCTTAGTAGGCAGAAAAAATGGCAACAAAAAAGTTATACCCAACAAAAGTCAGGTTGATTATTGCAAGATCACTTTCCTTTAGGGGAAGTCAGGGGTCTATCAGGCAGATTACCTACCTAGTGCTTATGAAGTGATTTCTAACTGACTGACTTGGGATTCTATTTTTGGGAGAGCTGATACTGTGATTATGTTAAATATCAGTTTGTTGATATAGGACTTTGCATAAGCGACTCCATTTTATACTTGTTTTCTTGCTTTTTAACAGGAGTAAAATGTTTTATAGTAATAGTTCTAATATCTGGAGTTCAGTGGATCTATTTCTGTTGCCCACTATTATTTATGGCTCCTACTCATAAAGTCCTAGGTACTAATATGTGTGTGGGCATGTGTACACCTTTGTGTGTGTGTATGTTTGTTCACCTGTATACTGGACATTATATTTGAAAAATCAAAGACTTGTGTCAAAGTTCATTTTAAACCCTGCTCAAG
>NW_023235600.1:0-1020 GCF_002007445.2 Ailuropoda melanoleuca | reverse complement strand
CTTCTCTACTTACTTTATATATTTTTACTAGGCAGTCTCAGGCCATGGTTTCAAGTTGTTGAAGAACTATGGATGCAGCAAAGATGGGCCTGAATTCCAGCCAAGAGGATGCCATTCAGAGGTGAGTGATGATCCCTCATAATCTCATCTCTGGGATCATTTTCAGTCATGGGGCCCAGACTGAGGGTTACACTTGAAGTGAATCACTCAGGGGCACTCCTAAAGGAAACAGAAACTACTAAGACTTCTGATGTTTGTGAAATATTGAAATACCATATTAGAAATTTAAGAGATCCAAAAGTGTGACCTTTCTTCCTTACAGGATACTTATTAGTTTATGGGATGGCATGAGCATGATGAACTAAAGATGGCCACAATTTCTTAGACATTGAGAGTTGGGATCTGTGTCCCCCACCCTTGAGTCTGGGCAACCTATGTGCTTGCTTTGACAAATAAAATACTACGGAAGTGATGTTATAACAAATTCCAAGCCAGACTTTGAGAAATTTGCAGCTCCATTTCCTGCCTCTCAGAACCCAGACTCCATGCTGTGAGAATACCCAAACAGATCCATGGAAAAGCCTATGTGGAGAGGAATCTGTCAATAGACCCAGCTAAACTCCTGGTCAACAGAGAGCACGAACATGTCAGACATGTAAGTAAGCCATCATTGAACTAGGTCCTTCCAAACCTAGTTGGGGCACCCTCCCTTGATGCTCCATGGGACAGAGAAGAGGCAATTCTATCAAGCCCTGCCCAAATTGTAGATTCATGATCAAGATAATTATTGTTGCTGTTTTAAGCAATTAACTTTTGGGGCTGGTTGTTAAGTCCCAACAGATAACTGCAATAGCATATAGAAGACTTGAAAACAATGTCAAATTCTTCTCAAAGACTCAGTAAAATCTTCCATAATCTTAGGAGGTTTAAGGGAGAAAGTTCTGCTAGGGGAAATGGGTTATCTCCACCTCAAGATATTTACTAATGTCAGAGATTTCCTAGCTATTAAAGAGAGTTGGA
>NW_023235599.1:0-1020 GCF_002007445.2 Ailuropoda melanoleuca | reverse complement strand
CTGGGCTTGCTCTCTGTGGTGTTAGTGGGACCCAGGCAGACCAGCTCTGAGGGGACATGCCCACTGGGGAACTTGGGGGTGGGTTGGTGGTATTAACAAAATTTGTTCTGGGCCACAAATCCTATTTCAGATCCCCTGAAACCTGCAGTGGCTAGGGGCTGCATGTCAGGGTGGCAGGGGCTGCCAGGCTGGGTGTGGCTTGGCCCAGCACGCAACAGCAGCTGAGTGTCTGAAGGCAGCTGGGAGGTGAGCAGAGGTAGCTGTGTACCTGGTGACTTGGACTGGCGCGTGCCTTTGCCTTGAGCCAGGGCTAAGGCTAGCAGACTTGGAGTGGGTGAGTCCTCGGGGAAAGTCATGGGCATGGCGCCCTACTAGCAGGTTAGGTAACAAGTCTATCTGCAGCCCTGCCTCATGCAGGTGGCTCTGTGTTATGTTGTGGGGCAGGGAAGGAAAAGGTCTCCTGGCAGCTCCCTCGTTTCCACAGAAGTCCCCCCAAACACTCCAGAATCACTATCAATAGATGTGTCTCCCATGTGTTTCTGTATTGTGTAAACTGTTTTATAATGCCTTTCTGTGCATGCCACTGTCTCTTTAAGGGCAGTGACCCAGCTATCACTTATCCTTCCAGCTTGCCTAGTGACTTTTAAAGCCCCAGGTTCCAAATCCCCTGGTTCTATAAACTCTGGTTTTTATTACCTTCACTTACTTAAAGGTACATATGGGGAGTAATCTTCCCCATGTGAGCTTCCTCGTGTGAGAGTCTGTTTCTCTGCCCTTTCCATACATGTAGCTCCCACCCTCCTGCAGGCAGCCTCCCTCTGCCTTTCTGACCTTAATCTTTCAGATGCAGCTTCTGTTCTATATTTAGTTGTGGTGTTTGTTCTGCCAGTCTTGAGATAGCTCTTTGGTTTATTGACGTGGATGTAGATGATATCTAATTGAAAACATGGGGTGGGGAGAGCTCAGGGTTCTCCTATTCCACCATCTTCCCCCAAAATCTGACAGCTTTTATGGGGGGGG
>NW_023235598.1:0-1020 GCF_002007445.2 Ailuropoda melanoleuca | reverse complement strand
CATGGAACATTGCATCAAGAACTGGGGATGTACTGTATGGTGACTAATATAACAAAATAAATATTAAAAAATGAGAGAAAAAAAGAATTAGCTATTTAATCATTTTATTAAAAAAAATAGGGTTCCACTGCATCATAGTATTTTCAAGTTGCTCATCTTGTAAAATTTAAGGCTTGTTTTGACTTTAGAACATCTTTGAGATGTGTTTATCCCTGATTTTCCTCGTCTCAACCAAGTAGTTATTAAAGCTGAGTTCAAATCCCATTAGCTTGGGTAAGTCACTTAACTGCTCTCAGTCCCATTTGTCATCTCTGAAAGGGAGGTAACAACCATATCCTCACAATAGGGCTATTCTAAGCTTTAGATGAGATGAATGAAGCATTTAAAGCACTTAGCACAGTGCCTTCTGCAACATAGGACTCATTGCATTATAGCTAATTTTAGAATTTCTAATTCTCAGCTACATTTTATTCTATATAACTCTAATAGAAAAATTCTTTCTTTATAAAGAGCCAAAAATCTATCACTTAACACAGCATGGGTCCAATTTACCCCAGTTTCTTTGATATCTTTTCCTATGACTTACTTTTAGGGGCTGTTCACACATCACTAGATGTTCTCCACTTTTCCATTGTTTCTCATGAGCTCTCAATATTGCTGTGCCAGTATCCCAAAGGCTGGCTACCTCACCTTTCTCTGCAGCATGAATGTAACTCAGAAGTCACAATAGTTGAAAGCCATGTGGCCTATTGACCCACAGTGGAAATGTTTGTGAAAGTCTCCAAGCCTGTTTCACACGTCTTACTGTCATCCGTCAATATCTATACGGTTATTGAAGCCATTGAGATTTGGGGGACTATGAGTCTCAAATGGTAGCAGTGGTTGCATTGGAAAACAAATCCCATTCCACATGTTTGCCTCTCTGACCTCATCTCACATACCTCCCTGTTCCACCTTACTCTCTAGAAATCTTGCATTGTTTGTTCCTCACACAAACAGTGCTGCTTCTTGACCCCAGGC
>NW_023235597.1:0-1020 GCF_002007445.2 Ailuropoda melanoleuca | reverse complement strand
AAAAAAAAAAAAAAACCCTCCCCATCAAGAACTATGAAGGATGTAAGATAGCATTCTACTTGCAGTGTGGTAGGTTAGCCTGCCATAGTTTCTTGGCTGCTGACAGAACACATGAGCTTTCTGGGTCAAAGATTTTCTTTCTGGTCAGAGGACTTTATTATTCATGGCACAGAAAATAGCAAGAATCGAGTGTTTGCATCAATTCCTCTTGCCTCCAAGGCCTTCAGGGCCAACATGGAGGGGCTCAGGAATATGCCCCACTTGAAGTGTATTTGTGTCACAGCTGAGGAACTCCAAGCTTTAGGAGTCCAAATCTTTTGTAATGGACAGAAAGCCAGCCTGAGCTTTGCCTTGGAGGGAGACCATTAACATTTTACAAAACTGCTCTCTGCTCCAAAGAAAGACATTGATCTATCTCTATTTCCCAAGGCTATGTACTCTACAAACACCCTTGAGAGGATAGTCTAGGGGAAAAAAGCAGCAAGTGCCTCTACTTAGAAGAGCGCAGATTCAAGAGACCCCTGGAGAATTGCATGCCAACATCTTCACCCTTCGTTTCTGTACCATCTTGGCTTTTGGTTGATTTTCCCATGAGTAAGTCACTCTTGTCAGCCACTGTGCCAAATCTGAAGACTCAACGGAAGCTTTGACAGAGGCTGGGACCAAATCCGTCCAATTTGTCTCATACAATGTGAAAATAAGACTACTGTTTACAAGACTCCAAGCAGTGGGATGAGGAAAATCTTGCAATAGTGATGTCAACCATTCCCTCCAGACTCCTGGACCCAACCAGCTGCCAAGTTCCATATGCCATTAGTGTCTGCCTCCTTGTGCCAAGGTAGTTTTATCGATCGCTAAAATGAGGGACAAATTTTGAACCATCTTTTCTCAATGCAATTCTCTTATTGTAGGGATAATTACCCTCACAGTGTGCATAAATAATGAGTCACCTATTTCTCTCGGGAGCAACTCCAAGTGATCAAGGGCAGCGCCATTTTGGAGAGATCTCTGCAGTCATCT
>NW_023235596.1:0-1020 GCF_002007445.2 Ailuropoda melanoleuca | reverse complement strand
GAGATGTTCTGTGAGAAGAAAAGGAGGTAGATTTTAATACAGTAGAAACTAACCAATACAGATTCTTTTCTGGACGTTGATGGGTAGGGAAATTTAGAGATAAGATGGAAGCATTCTGTTAGAAGTCATAATATTGTCAAAGTCCACTCAACATAGATACACATGGAGTTTGGTTATATAAGGTGACTACTTTAACTACAGTTGAAAATAATGTTGGGCAAGAGTGGAAATGAAATTGGAAATTTAGGATGGGTTAATTTGAAGAAAACTTGAAAAATAAAGCTTAAGCTTAATTTGGTAAATAATATCATAGTATTACAGTGTGTGAATGCTGAATGGGATAGCAAACATTCATTCCAATTTTCTATAATTTTTAATGAGAAAATGGTACTCTTAAATGTTTCAATGGCTGGATCATAAGGATGGTATCAAGATCTAAACTCAAATCATATTCTTCCCTGTAACAGAAATAGTGAGATCTTGTAATGATAAATTCTCTGAGGACAGTAATCTCTAAACTATACTGAGGAAATATTAGGAAGAGTAATGGAAGTAAAAATAGGCTTGAAAGATCCAAGAACACCTCCAAAGGTAGGTGTAAACATAAATATTGGATATATCACTTGGAAAGGAGAGTGAGGTGTGAGTCCTAAATAATTTTCAGATGAAGATGTGACAGATTTAGGGGATATAAGAATTAAAAAATGAAGAAAAAGCCATCAATTCTAGATTTCTGAGCTGGAAGACTGTGCTACAACTAGGCATTAGTCAAAGCTGAACTACGGAGAGCAATGACCTAAGTATGGGAAACTAATGCATGGACTAGTTATTATGAGGAAATAAACATCCAACTTAACTCTTTAGAGACATGTATCAAAACAGTGTGATTTCACACTGTTTCTGCAGGTTTCTTTAAAAAAAAAAAAGTTGTTTTCCAGAATATCTTGAACCATGCATATAATCACAAAGAGAATCTTGGGCTTCAAGGAACGCATTTCCAAACATGCAGTTTACTTGTCT
>NW_023235595.1:0-1020 GCF_002007445.2 Ailuropoda melanoleuca | reverse complement strand
GTGTGTGTGTGTGTGTGTGTGTGTGTGTGTGTGCTCACACATATACACTTTCCACTCCACATCCTTCTGACTGGCATTAAACGGTTTCAAGGCCATAATCAAAAATAACTTAAATTTTTATATGTATCAGATTCCAAAGCACTGAGCACATATCCACATGTAGGACTCCCAACATCTATAATGTACTCATGGTTTGCACAGAGAAACTATCAAATCCTGAAAGCAGGGATCTGATCTGTCCTGTTCCTCCCTGCTCCCTAGAGCACAGTGGCAGCAACAGGGCAGCACTTTGCTTAATGAACTTTTGCTGAAACCATGAATGACCAAATGAGCAATGAATGCATGAATGCGTGCTCAAACTGTTAGCGACTTTTTTGTTGCAACAGTGGCCTTACTCTGCCAAGCTCTATTCTATTATTTTTTTTAACTGAAGAACAACTGACATACAATATTGTATTATTTCAGGTGTACAACATAGTGATTCAGTATTAACATACATCATGAAATGGTCACCACAATAAGTCTAGTCATCATCTGTCACTGTACGAAGTTGTTACAATATTGTAACAACTGTGCTGTACATTATATCCCCACATCTTATTTATTTTATAACTGGAAGATCCTACCTCTGAATTCCCTGCACCTGTTTCATCCACCACCCACCTCCCCTCTGGCGACCGTCAGTTTGTTCTCTGTGTCTACAAGTCTATTGCTGTTTTGTTTTGTTTGTCTGTTTTGTTTTTAGATTTCACATAGAAGTGAAGTCATATGGTATTTGTTTTTTTTCTGTGTAACTTCTTTCACTTAGCATAATACCTCTAGTTTCTTCCGTGTGGTCACAAATGGCAAGATCTCATTCTTTTTTATGGCTTCGTAGTATCCCATTGTGTATATATGCTGCATCTCCTTGATCCATCCATCTGGCGATGCTTACTTCTATATCTGGGCTATTGTAAATAATACTGTGATGAACACAGGGGTATATGTAATATATATATATATATATATATATATATATAT
>NW_023235594.1:0-1952 GCF_002007445.2 Ailuropoda melanoleuca | reverse complement strand
AGATTTCTGGGTGGGAAGGAGTGACATAGCAGACACGTGCTCCCACATGATAAGGTAGCAAGGATGCAAAATGGAGAATCATCTCTGAAGAGACTGGACTAAGGGAAGAAGAAGTAGAAGGAATAAGATTAATAACAGGATATAAACTCAGCCGAGGTGAGCGGCAACAACTCTATTTACCGTGAGAATTGTCATTTCTGGGTGCTGGATGGATCTGAGGATCCAAGTTTTACACACTGACAGCTACTGCTGGGACATAAAGGAATCCACAGAGCTTTGGTCAGAGATCTAGGGAATCTCAAGGACACATCCGTTTTTCCCTTGATTCATTTGTGAAGCCACATAGCAGAACCAGGAGAGAAACAGACTTCTTAAAACACTACTTTTAAAAGACAATATCATCTTCTTCCTTTACCATACTGTTTGAGAGGTTTACCACATTGTATTATCAGTAGTTTGTTCCTCTTTAGAAAGAATAGTATTGCACAGTACGGCTCTACCACATCTTGTATACTTATTCCCTAGCTGATGGACATTTGTGTTGTGTCCATGTAAGGGCCAGAGTGAATGATGCTGCTGTGAACATTCATGGACCAGTCTCCGTGTGGACACAGATTATCATTTCTCTTGGGTGGATACTTAAGAGTGGAATTGCTGAGTTATATGTTACGTGTATGTTAGCATTTTAAGAAACTGCCCGTGTGTTTTCAAAAGTGGTGATGCTATGTTACATGCCCACCAGCAATGTATGAGAGTTCCCATTTCCCCATAACCTCACCAAATCTTGGCATTGTCAGTCTGTTTAATTTAGCGTAGAGTTGTTCAACATATCCTCTTATGACTCATACTTCCTGCAGTTTGTATAGAAAAAGTATTCTATTCATTGTTGATAAAACTCTTATTAGTTTCTTTTTGTTCGTTTGTTTGTTTTTCTTATTGAGTTGGCTGGAACCTTCAGTATAATAATGAATAACGTTAATTTATTTATTTTTGTTTTTTTCAAGATTTTATTTATTTATTTGAGAAAGAGAGAGTGAAAGAGAGACTAAGAGCATGAGCAGCAGCAGAGGGAGAGGGAGAGGAAGCCTCCTGGCCTGTGGCCTGAAGTGGGGCTAGATGCCAGGACCCTGGGATTATGACCTGAGCAGAAGACAAATGCTTAACTGCCAGAGCCACCCAGAAGCCCCAAATAATGTTAATTTAAATTGGTGATACTGTGTCACTTCTTCTCACTGATTCTAAAGGAATAACTTTAGTATTTTACAATTCAATATTTTGTTTGTTCGAAAATACATAATTATAGGTAATATTTTGGGCACTGTTACAATTAGGTTTTTTTTTTTTTANAATGATGTTTTTTTTTTTTAATTCCAGTTAGCATAGAGTGCAATATTAGTTTCAAGTGTAGAATTTATGTTTTTCTGTTTATTTATTTATTTCTGTGTGTTTCAAATTTTTATTTAAATTCCAGTTAGGTAACATACAGTGTAATGTTAGTTTCAGGTGTAGAATTTAGTGACCAACACTGATATTCAACACCCACTGCTTTGTCTAACATCAATGTAGTTACGATTAGGTGGTAAGAAATCACCCTTTGATGTAATCATGTATTTTGTGTTTTTACACATGCTAGGGATTACCTCTAAGCATTGATATACTTTTTTGATGAGTACCAGTTTATTAATTTTATTTGTAATTATTCTCTAGTTGCTATTACAATTTATTTTCACTTACTTTTTATTGAAATTGTTTCTAAATTGCCATATATTTGAGATTGAAAGTTACCCTTTTATTATTTTTTCCTACTTTAAATGAATTGTCACTAAATTAGTTGCTCTGATTTGTTCAGATAATTTGACACTTTTTGAGAATAAATCTGTAGCATAAGAGGGGATGAATTCTTTTAAATAATTCATATTCACACAACAGCTGATGAGTGTAGTTTTTTTATA
>NW_023235593.1:0-1020 GCF_002007445.2 Ailuropoda melanoleuca | reverse complement strand
CCACAGTGGCTGCACCAGTTTGCATTCCCACCAACAGTGCACAAGGGTTCCTTTTTCTCCACATCCTCACCACCACCT
This sequence comes from Ailuropoda melanoleuca, assembly GCF_002007445.2. Classification (NCBI taxonomy): domain Eukaryota; kingdom Metazoa; phylum Chordata; class Mammalia; order Carnivora; family Ursidae; genus Ailuropoda; species Ailuropoda melanoleuca. The sequence continues at coordinate 942 of NW_023235593.1, read as the reverse complement.
GTTGTTCCTTGTGGTGGTGTTTTTAGCCATTCCAACAGGCATAAGGTGACTTCCCAGATGGTTAGTGATGATGCACATCTTCACACATGACTGTTGGCCATTTGAATGCCCTCTTTAGAGAAATGTCTGTTCATGTCTTCTGCCCATTTTTTAATTGGAATATTTGTTTTTGAGTGTTGAGTTTTAATAAGTTCTTTATACATTTTGGATACTAACCCTTTATCAGATATGCCATTTCCAAATATCTTCTCCCATTCTGCAGGTTGCCTTTTAGATTTGTTGATTGTTTTTTTCATTGTACACAAGCTTTTTATTTTGATGTAGTCCCGATTGTTTATTTTTGCTTTTGTTTCCCTTGCCTCAGGAAACGTATCTGGTAAGATATTGCTACAACCTATGTCAGAGAAGTTACTGCCTGTGTCCTCTTCTAGGATTTTGATGGTTTCAGGCCTCACATGTAGGTCCTTTGTCCATTCTGAATTTATCTTTGTGTGTGGCATAAGAAAGTGGTCCATCTTCTTTCTTTTGCATGTGGCTGTCCCGTTTTCCCAGCACCATTTGTTGATGAGACTGTCTTTTTCCCATTGGATATTCTTTCCTGCTTTGTCAAAAATTAACTGACCATACAATTGTGGGTTTATTTCTGGGCTTTCTATTCTGTTCTATTGATCTATGTGTCTATTTTTATTTATTTTTATTTTTAAAAAAGATTTTATTTATTCGTTTGACAGAGAGAGACAGCAAGAGAGGGAACACAAGCAAGGGGAGTGGCAGAGGGAGAAGCAGGCTTCCCGCCAAGCAGGGAGCCTGATGCGGGGCTCAATCCCAGGACCCGGGGATCATGACCTGAGCCAAAAGCAGATGCTTAACGGCTGAGCCACCCAGGCACTCCAATTTTTAAACTAAGATTTCATTCATTTATTTGAGAGAGAGAGAGAGAGA
>NW_023235592.1:319-2390 GCF_002007445.2 Ailuropoda melanoleuca | reverse complement strand
ACCGTACAGGGACCGTATTAGCACTATCATCACCCTTCGTGAATAGGGAAACATGAGGGAAAGTGGTCGCGAAGCGTGACGAGAGTGCCTCATAGTGGTCTCTGAGACCCCAAACAGTCCAGGGAAAGATCAACGATCAACATCTCTCGTGAGTAAGGGAGCATGAATGAAAAGGTTCAGGATTTTCGAGGTCTCAGCGCCCTTCTCATTTGTAATAAAGCAGAGCGTCCAGGAAAACACCTCCAGCGAACAGCAGCCTTTTCACTGGGGACCCCGATTCCACATTGGGTGTAGGGGCCTGGGGAGGATCCAGCCCTTAGAACCAAGAAACAAAGTGTGAGTGGAAAGCCCTTGAAGTCACGACGGCCTTATGGAAGGTGGAACAGGAATCAAGGTGCTTTGGTACCGTGAGTGAAACACGACGAACACAGCACTGAGAAAGACAATTCGGCCAAAACCCGCTTCCAACGAAATGTTTGCTCCCTGGGGAAATCCTGTCAAAACTGCTGGCGGCAATGGAACGAAAAGGCCCAAAACACGTCCGTCAGAAACAACACCGTACAGGGACCGTCTTAGCACTATCATCACCCTTCGTGAATAGGGAAACATGAGGGAAAGTGGTCGCGGAAGCCTGACGAGAGTGCCCCACAGTGGTCTCTGAGACACCACACAGTCCAGGGAAATATCAACGATCATCATCTCTCGTGAGTAAGGGAGCATGAATGAAAAGGTTCAGGATTTTCGAGGACTCAGCGCCCTTCTCATTGGTAATAAAGCAGAGCGTCCAGGAAAACACCTCCAGCGAACAGCAGCCTTTTCACTGGGGACCCTGATTCCACATTGGGTGTAGGGACCTTGGGAGGATCCAGCCCTTAGAACCAAGAAACAATGTGTCAGGGGAAAGCCCTTGAAGTCACGAGGCCTTATGGAAGGGAGAACAGGAATCAAGGTGCTTTGGTACCGTGAGTGAAACACGACGAACACAGCACTGAGAAACACAATTCGGCCAAAACCCGCTTCCAACGAAATGCTTGCTCCCTGGGGAAATCGTGTCAAAACTGCTGGCGGCAATGGAACGAAAAGGCCCAAAACACGTGAGTCAGAAACAACACCGTACAGGGACCGTCTTAGCACTATCATCACCCTTCGTGAATAGGGAAACATGAGGGAAATTTTTCGCGGAATCCTGACGAGAGTGTCCCATAGTGGTCTCTGAGATTCCACACAGTCCAGGGAAATATCAACAATTATCACCTCTCGTGAGTAAGAGAGCATGAATGAAAACCTTCCGCATTTTCGAGGACTCAGAGCCCTTCTCACTGGTAATAAAGCAGAGCGTCCAGGAAAACACCTCCAGCGAACAGCAGCCTTTTCACTGGGACCCTGAATCCACATTGGGTGTAGGGGCCTGGGGAGGATCCAGCCCTTAGAACCAAGAAAACAAAGTGTGAGGGGAAAGCCCTTGAAGTCACGACGGCCTTATGGAAGGTGGAAGAGGAATGAAGGTGTTTTGGTACCGTGAATGAAACACGACGAAGGCAGCACTGAGAAAGACAATTCGGAAAAATCCCGCTTCCAACGAAATGTTTGCTCCCTGGGGAAATCCTGTCAAAACTGCTGGCGGCAATGGAACGAAAAGGCCCAAAACACGTCCGTCAGAAACAACACCGTACAGGGACCGTCTTAGCACTATCATCACCCTTCGTGAATAGGGAAACATGAGGGAAAGTGGTCGCAGAAGCCTGAGGAGAGTGCCCCATTGTGGTCTCTGAGACACCACACAGTCCAGGGAAAGAACAACGATCATCATCTCTCGTGAGTAAGGGAGCATGAATGAAAACCTTCAGGATTTTTGAGGACTCAGTGCCCTTCTCATTGGTAATAAATCAGAAAGTCCAGGAAAACACCTCCAGCGAACAGCAGCCTTTTCACTAGGTACCCCGATACCACATTGGGTGTAGGGGCCTGGGGAGGAACCAGCCCTTTGAACCAAGAAACAAAGTGTGAGTGGAAAGCCCTTGAAGTCACGACGGCCTTATGGAAGGTGGAACAGGAATCAAGGTGCTTTGGT
>NW_023235592.1:0-157 GCF_002007445.2 Ailuropoda melanoleuca | reverse complement strand
CAGGGACCGTCTTAGCACTATCATCACCCTTCGTGAATAGGAAACATGAGGGAAGTGGTCGCGGAAGCCTGATGAGGGTGCCAATTGTGGTCTCTGAGACACCACACAGTCCAGGGAAATATCAACGAAAGTCATCTCTCGTGAGTAAGGGAGCATG
>NW_023235591.1:0-1020 GCF_002007445.2 Ailuropoda melanoleuca | reverse complement strand
CCTCTCTGTATCCATAGTACTTTCCCTGGAGCTGCCATTTTCAGTTCTCCTTTCAGAAGACTGGTACTTTAGTTACCCTCATGTGGCTACACACTTTCCGCTACTCTGCTTGTGTCCAGAGCCAAGCTTTAGGACAACAGAGAGAGGGAGAAAAAATGGGAGTTTGTCCCATCCTCTTGGGATTATAGGTGTTCTGATTGGAGAGTGTGATAAGCTGAATAATAGCCCCCCAAAATCTCCAGGTCCTAGTTCCTGGAACCTGCATGTGGCATGTGTCTGTGGAATTGTGGTAATAAATGCCCATGTTCTAAAATGCCAGGTTTATTACTTACTACTCTCTGAAAATATTTTTATTTAATTAAGAACATCTTTCTTGATTACTGGAGATAGGCTTATATAATTATGTATTTTTGGTTGTTTAAGTCTCGATTCGAGATTTTCAACAGAGATGACTAAAATTTTATTGTGTGGGTGACATTGTTCTGATGATGATACTGAAAATATAACCTGTCCTCCTTTGTTTTGTAATGAGTATTCCAGTTGCCCTATTAGTTAATAGAATAAAATCTAGTTGTTGATACAGTGTTGGGCACATTCTTGTACAAGTTATTGGGTTAGGTTTTGTTTTTCCCATTTCTCATAGAGTTATATAGTATTTATGTAACGGTTGAGTGGTACAGTGTTTAGGTCAATATAAGCTAGGATGTAGGTAAGGGCATGAACTGGCATGAGTTTGGGAAGAGCTTGCCCCGAGCATGCCGCTTTTAGTTTGGAAGAGCAGGTCAAGCTAATAATTCTATTTTACTCTAGTTTGCTCATTCCTTGTTCAGGCAAGACAGTTTCTGACTATGAAGGTAGTTCTCAGAAGAACCTTGCTTACTACAACTTTTACACTTAAAGAATAGGAATGATATACTACTAAATCAAATCTTTGTGTATCTCAGAGGATTTGTAAAAATCTCAGAAAATAAGTCTTCCTTCAAAACCAGACAATTAATGAGATGAGGAAGATGTGAGAAG
>NW_023235590.1:0-1020 GCF_002007445.2 Ailuropoda melanoleuca | reverse complement strand
GTTGACAATAAAGGTAATTTCGTATTTCTTTGTACTCTCTATACTTAATATAATTCATACAACTGAAAATTATAATAAATTTTGTTTAAACCACTTGATACAGGAGGAATATGAAAGAGGACCCATATCTCCCTAACTCTACACCCTTTCAACCATTTCTGTCTCATTTGTTATCTCAAAGAGTCTGAGATGATAATAACAATATGAAAAATACAGTAGAGTTGTTTATTTATAGAAATAGGGTATTAAATGCAAATAGTATAAAATCAAAATTATCTTTTAAAATTTCTTAGGAAAGTGCTGTATGGGAGATCTACCAGGTGTCAATAAATGTAACACAACCAGTTTATCTTCCAATTTTAAAAAAATGTTGTTTCTTCCACTTACACCCTGATTAAATAGTTAAGGGCCATGCTATAAAATTAATATGTATACATAAGTAGTATAATCATACTTAGAATGGCAAGATGCTTATAGTAACAGAGGCATGCAGCGAGAAAACATCAACCCCAAGTTTCTCATACTTACTACAGTGCACACATTCACTGAATGTGGAATGGTGAAATGACATGTGATTCTTTCTCTTTAGCCGCTTGTTTCCCAAAACTTAAATGCTCATTCACAGGGAATCTGAAATTACATCTTGTGTTATGCAGAATGCTAAGAAGACCCCTAAGATTCCCATCCCCCTGCGACCCTCACCCTTGTACAATCCTCTCCTCCTGCATGTGAGCCAGACCTATGAACATGATGAAATATCACTCCCAAGTCTGAGTTACTAATCAGTTGACTATGAGTTCATCAGAAGGGAGATTACCTTAGGTGGGCCTGACCTAGTCACGTGAGTACTTAAAGCGACTGGGAGCCTTTTCTGAAGGAAGAAATTAAAAGGATTAAGAGATTCGTAGAGTGAGAAGGCCTATGGAGAGGGCCACGTGACAAGGACCCGCCAGTGGCTTCTAGTTGCTGAGAGTGGTTCTAGCCAACAGTTAGTATCAAAATTGGACCAACAAATTGAGA
>NW_023235589.1:0-1020 GCF_002007445.2 Ailuropoda melanoleuca | reverse complement strand
TGTCTTAATGCTTCTGAATCCCTCGATCCATCTTAATTATTTAAAGAGGCCATGCAGCTCCTGGAGAGCTCCCTTGGGTCCGCATTCATCACAGCCCTTTGTGAAGGACCGTTCAATCAACGACCAAGGCTTTTATGAGCAGCCCATGAGGATCTTGTCCTGTCGTCTTTAGATTGATCAAAAAGCTTCCACGTGTCACCTTGTCACATGCCTCACAGAAATCCAGAGACGCCAAGCCCACCACATTCCTATGTGCAGCCTAGTAAGTGCATTTGTGTTTCCTGGCTCTGCTGTGGGGTTTTGACATATTTCTTTTAAGTAGCCCCTGGTAGTTTCTAACCTTATTGCTCAGCTGACCAGGCCCGACACTGAGGTCCCGCTGCTGCCTGCAGAGCCCTGGTCAGTTCTGGTTCAAACTTCTGTTTTACGCCCTTGACCCAGAAAGCCGGCTGGCACCGAAGCTTTGTCTCTGGGAACATCCCCTGGGAGGAGGGTGCTTTGTTTCTGTCCTGTGCTTAGCAGTGCCTTGTCTTGGCTGAAATGTCTCAAGTCACAGCGCCTCCCTGGTGTCCCCGGGGAGGCTATTTTAGTCTAATAATAGATGGCATTCTTAACAAGGACTTCCTGATATTAGTCATAAATTGTCCTGCCCTGATTTCACACTATTATTCCTTCTTAAACCTTTTGTTTTTAATACAACTTAACTCCCATCTCTTTGGTCTGTGCCCAAATATGTGTGTTACGTGTATGATATGTATGACAGGGACCTTATGCAAGAAAGTTACTATTTTATATATATCTTATAATATATAGCATAATATTATAATATATACATACAAAAGTCAGAATTTTATCTTGCTTTAAAATATCTTAAAGTGGTGGTTGTGGCCTATGATGTGACTATGGAGAGGCGGAAATGTGTGTGAGAATCTGTGACTAGAAATCAGGAGTCTGCTCTATCCTGCTGTGTGACGTTGGAGAATCGCTACCTCTCTCTGGGCCTCAGTTTCCTTGCTTATA
>NW_023235588.1:0-1020 GCF_002007445.2 Ailuropoda melanoleuca | reverse complement strand
TGTAAAGTGGGTTGCTCAGAAACTCAGTAGCTTCCTGTGTTCTAGGTGTTGGATATCTAGCAGTTGTAGACAGATGGGTGGGAGGAGGCAGCACGAAGCTGAATATAGGAGCCTGGTGTCTTCCAGCATGGCTACAAAACCCACTGACAGATGTAGGAGCCAGATTAAAGACAGGGATGATGCCCCCAGGCAACGGCTCCAACTTCTGTGACCAAGCACCCTATTAGCAAAAAATATTTCAAGTATAGATCACTCTCCCTCTGTCTATCTTAAAATACTCCTAGATTAAACACATATTACCACACTGATCTATTGATGCATTCCAAAGCATATTTTAAATATGGTATTATGAAGGATTAGGAAAAATACTTGAAAATCTCTACTGTTTCTTTATCCCAGAAGGGTGTCGTATGTGGCCCCACTTTGGACATCTCTGCTCTTGGGTCAGCCATGGCCACAAAAGCCCAGGTTATTGTTTTAACTTGATTTCCTGTCCCAGCCCAGCCTACTTTCGGGTAGAATCTGGAATTTCAATAAAGCATGCCAGCCAAGTGGCTGTGGCAGAGGGGAGGCCTGGAGCCTGGGGTCCCGGCCTTCAGTTTCTGTTGGAAGCTCAGTCACGTGTGTTCCAGCAGGAGATTCATGGGGCTTGAGGAGCATAGACCAAGCTGTATCCTGAGCCAGAGCATAGCCGAGAAGGGTTTTGTGAGCATTGTACAGGAACAGAACCACAAACGTGAACACCAGCAGCGGAATTTATAAACAACTCAATCTGACGTTTGCCTTTTGGAGACTTGTGATTTCCTCACCAAGTTCTCCGGTTGAAAGCCAGTCCGTGAAGGAGGTCTGGGAATTGGGGTGAGAGATCTGGTCAACATCATCTTCCACTTCCATTTGTTTGGATCCCACTGTCATCAGGGAGACTGGGTGCAGTGTGAGGCAGGCTGCTTTTGACCTCATTCAGGTCATGTGGGCCAGGGGTTCTTCTGTGGAAGCCCCCTGTATTCAATGATCATTCAA
>NW_023235587.1:0-1019 GCF_002007445.2 Ailuropoda melanoleuca | reverse complement strand
GAATTTTCCTTTCACTTAAACACTTAGAAGCAATCGTAGCATTATTATTTGGCTTAATTTCAATATTGTTGTGTTTCAGGGAATAGAGAGGCCTGAAGAGAAGGAGAGAGATGGAGGAATGGCTGGTCAGTGGAGCAGTCAGAACACACAATATTTATTAATTAAGTTCATTATATTATATGGGTGGATCATGGTGACCCAAAACAATTATAAGAGTAACATCAAAGGCGCTGTTCACCGATCACCATAACAAATATAATAATCATAAACAATTTGAAATATTGTGAGAATTACCAAAATGTGACAGACACAAAGTGAGTAAATGGTGTGGGAAAATGGCACTGATAGATGTGCTCAAGGCAGGATGGCCACAAATCTTCAATTCATAAAAAATGCAGTATTTGTGAAGTGCTATAAAGTGAAACACAATGAACTGAGGTGTGCCTATAAAATCACTCAACAAACTAGGAACAGAAGAAATTTCATCAACATAACAAAAATCATATTTAGGAAGCCTACAGCTAACATCCTATTCACTGGTTAGAAACTGAAATCTGTCCCTCTAAAATTTAAAAAAAGCAAAGATGCCCACTCTTACCACTTCTATTCAACATTGTATTAGAAGTACAAGCCAGAGCAATTAGGCAAGAAAAATAAATAATAAGCATTTAAGTTGGAAAGGAAAAAGTAAAATGATGTATTTTCAGATGGCATGCTATTATGTATAAAATCTCTAAAAATTACACACAAAAAAACTGTTAGAACAAATATACAAATTCAGTGAAATTACAGGACAAAAATCAACTTGAAAAAATCATTTGTGTTTATACACTAACAATAAACAATCTGAAGGGAAAATTAAAACAATCCCATTTACAATAGCATCAAAAATAATAAAATATGTAGAAATAAACTTAACCAAGAGGTGAGAGACTTGTACTCTGAAAATTGTAAAATATTGCTGAAAGTAAAGAAGATTAAAAGAAAATGGAAAGAACTCCATCCTGTTTTTATGGAGC
>NW_023235586.1:0-1019 GCF_002007445.2 Ailuropoda melanoleuca | reverse complement strand
CCTTCTTAGTTTCTTAATACACATATTACTAGTTTTAGTTCTAAAGTTGGTTATTGTTGTATCTTTAAGGAATATACTTACGCTTTTATTTCTTATTCCATCAAGGACAGATGGTGTCTTTTCACTCCCAGCTTGAAAGGATGAAGATATTAACATCTCTACCCTCCCGTAAGCTCACATCTTTTTTTGTAAATTCTCAGCTTCTATTATCTGTGCTTGTATTTCTACAGCTTATTGATATTCTCATCTGCAATCATAATGAAGTCTTTTTGTTTTGTCTATAGGTTGATTCTAAAAGTTAAAAATAGCTTTCCCAGTTCTTTTGCTCTTTTTAAAAAAATTGTGGTAAAAGACGCATAGCATAAAAGGTAACCATATTAACCATTTTTAAGCATATGATTCAGTGGCATTAAGTACATTCACATTGTTTTGCAACCATCCCCCTTGTTAACCCTAACAATAAAAGGGTTTGTTGTTTTACTGGCAAAAATGGGTTTATTTGGTAATAACAGAGAATCTCTATTTGAGACAAACAAGCTATGGCAAAACGATAGACAAGTCCAACAAACAAAGGAGAGGAATCTTATTTTATGGAGAAGAATGAGGAAGTTGGGAGGGGTTGTTTTGAACAAAAGTCCATTGCAGAAAAGCATGAATCCAGGGTGATGGTGGCTTCTCATTGGCTGAGTTATAGGGGGGTTGGTTTCTTATAGGAGTTACAATGGACATCTTTTTGTGATGGGGCCTGTAGTTGATTATTCTTTCCTGTTGAGGATTCTTCTGTTGGGGTCCATAATTGACAATTCTTCCTATAATTAATGTTGAATGATAAGGCTCCCCATTGTCACCTCCCCTTCTAGCTTCCCTGTTCTGTTTTAGTGAGATTTCCCTTTATTAATTTTCATACCACTATTTCCAGAATGTTTTCATCTTTCTTGACTGAAACTGTGTACCCATTAAACACTAACTCTCCATTTTCTCTCCCCGAGCCCCTGACAACCACTATTCTACTTTCCGTC
>NW_023235585.1:0-1019 GCF_002007445.2 Ailuropoda melanoleuca | reverse complement strand
AAAAAAAATAAATACTTGGTATGATTTCAGTCTTCTTAAATTTATCATATTTGTTCTGTCTCTTTTTATGTAATTTAACCAGGGGATTCTTCTGTGTGTACTTGAAGAAAATGTGTATTCTGGTTTTCTTGAATAGAAGGTTTTATATATATATTTTAGAACCATGTATTCTGAAGTATAATTTAAGTAAAAAATGTTCTCATTGATAAACAACAACAAAACCTTTACTGAGAGTACTTGTTTAAAATAAAGCATATCAGAGGGAAGGTGGGTGGGGGACAGGTGAAATAGGTAAGGAAGTTAAGAGTACACTTATGATGAGCACTGAGTAATGATGTGTAGAATTTTGAATCAATAGAGTGTACACCTGAAACTAATATAACACTGTATGTTAGTTATATTGGAATTAAAATTAAAAACATAGTAACTAATTAAATTCAAAAATAATATAGGTAAAATGCTATTAATAAGAGGAATTTATAAGTATGATTTATTACATTTCCTAGGTGTTGAAGATTTTGTATCTAATTTCTGTTGTAAACACTACCTATATTTTACATATAAGCTGTGAGTATTGTCCATAATTTCTATTAAGTTTTCAGTTTGAGATAAATGTAAATTAACATGCAGTTCTAAGAAATAACACATAGAGCTTCTGGGTACCCTTTGCTCAAATTCTACCAATTTAACATATTGCAAAACTATAATAAAATATCACTACCAGGATATTGCTAAACTGCAATACAGCAGAATCTGTATTTTCAAAATGCAAAATACAATATTTTCATCATTAAAGAGATCTCTCCTATTATCTTTCTAATAACTACACCTTCTTCCCTCCCATCCTACCACCTCCTTAGCTACTGGCAATCAGTCATCTGCTGCCCAGTTCTAAAATTTTGTCATTTTAAGAATTTTATGTAAATAGAATCATACTATGTGTAAGCTTTTTGTTACTGGATTTTTTAAAAACTCAGTAATATTCTCTGAACATTCATGCATATTTATTCATTTTTTTT
>NW_023235584.1:0-1019 GCF_002007445.2 Ailuropoda melanoleuca | reverse complement strand
CAGGAACCCACCCAACCCAGGCCTCTCCCCCCTCCCCAGGCAGGAAGGTGCCTGGCTACGGAGCGCAGGAGGGCCCAAACTTCTCAGCAGAGCCCCCGACTCAGCCCCTCAGGGCCCAGGCTCTGGGGGCCAAGGCTACCCAGAAGGGTGGCCTGGGGGGCTGCAGTCAGCCCCGGGGCAGAAGTCAGGGGTCGGGAAGGGTTTCTGGAGCCACAGTCCTGCCCTAGGCCGCACGGCCAGGGTAAGGGGCTGTGCCCCAACTGTCTGGGGACGCTCGGCCTCCTCTGAGGGCAGAACTTCAGTGGGGGCAGCCCCCCTGCGTCCTGAGCCCGCCACCCGGGCCCTGGGGGCCCCTAGCACCCCTCCCACAAACCCCAGCCCAGAAATCACCAGAAACCCTGTGCTCCTGGGGCCTCCCTGCTGGCAGACTGCCTGAGCGGCGGCTCCCCCTCCTGGCCCCCGCCGGCGCTGCACCACGTGCACACAAGGCAAGGTCTCCCCCACTGGGGCCTTTATTTGTGAGGACCTTCCAGAACCCTCCATATTCCCACTCGAGGCTCAGCCCCCACACCCCACAGCGCAGCCTCCCGCAGGCTCCTGGTGGGGTGGCAGGGTGTCTGGAACAATCCAAATTGACAACCCCTCCTCTCCGGCTGCAGACAAAGGCTGTCACTCTGGGAAAGGTCCCGCATCTTCTCAGCTCAGGCAACTCCAGCGGGCTTGGCCTCGGGAGCAGGGTGGGGGGGACAGTTGCAGGAACTGCCATTTGCTACTGGCGGCTGACCCTCTCTTGCTGGTACCTCCTCTGCTCCCGGACGGCTTGCTCTAACAGGGGCAGATTCATTCCTTCCACACAAGTCAGCACCCGGGCCTTGACCACGGAGCCTCCGTCTGAAAGACACAAGCGCGAGGCACTAGCAGTGACTGATCCCCGCGTCAGCAGCACACCTCACGGACGCATTCCGGCTGTCTCCCCCAGACTTGCTCTCGGGCTGAGTTTGAAGGACAGCATGCGGGAT
>NW_023235583.1:4343-5772 GCF_002007445.2 Ailuropoda melanoleuca | reverse complement strand
AAAATATTTCAAAATATAAGAAGGTATAGAGAGGAACATAACAAATAAAAAATTAAAAACATACTCGAAGACCTCAATGTACCCTTCCCCAATGGAATTCTCCTTCTTTCACAGAGGTAATAGAGGTAATCATGACCATAATTTTGGTACTTTTAATTCATGTGCATTTTTTTTAAAGATTTTATTTATTTATTTGAGAGAGAGAGAGCAGAATGAGAGAGACAGAGAGCACAAGCAGGGGGAGCAGCAGGCAGAGGGAGAAGCAGACTCCCTGCTGAGCAGGGAACCTGACGCAGGGCTGGATCCCAGGACCCTGGGATCATGACCTGAGCCAAAGGCAGACACTTAAGCGACAGAGCCACCCAGGTACCCTATTCATGTGCATTCTTTATAATTTTCCTATATATGTATGTAATTCTAAATAATATATAGTTTTCATTCTTCAAAATGTATTGAAATTATGTCATGCTGTATATCTTATCCTTTGACTTAAGAGTATTTGGGTGATACATTTGCAACAACATGGTTGGAGATAGAAAGTACAACACTAAGTGAAACAAGTCAGTCAGAAAAGGACAAATACCATATGAGTTCACTCATATATGGAATTTAAGAAACAAAATAAACAGGTAAAGGAAAAAGTGAGAGAGAGAAATCAAGAAACAGACTCTTAATTATAGAGAACAAACTGATGGTTACCAGAAAGGAGGGGGAGAGATATGTAAATAGGTGATGGGGATTAAGGCATGCACTTTTGATGAGCACCAGATGATTTATGGAATTGTTGAATCACTATATTGTACACCTGAAACTAATATAACACTGTATGTTAACTTCTTGGAATTAAAATAAAAACTTAAAAAAAATTTTTTTAAAGAGTATTTGAATGGGGGTGCTCAATATTTAGCCTTGCTGATACATGTAATCCTAATTAATTTATTTTTACTAATTAGAATAGTCCGTTATAATATACACTTTTTAATCTACTCTACATGGTTATAGACATTTAAATTGCTTCCACTTCTTTACACTATTATAAGCAATGTTGCTAAAACCACTTTCTTATACCTATTTTCCAGAGTTTTTTTCTGAATTTATGTATATAGAAGTTAAATTACAGAGTGGTAGAATTTGTCCCAATATTTACTCCCAGTATTGTACCCATTGCTCCATATTCACTGAAACTTGGTATTTTCAGGGCTTTTTAATTTTTGTTAAACTGAGAGATATGACTTGTTTCTTATTGTAGTTTTAATTTGTACTCTCCAGATTATATATGAACTTAAACAAGTTTATTAGTCACTTGTCTTTCTTCTCTTAAAAATTGCCTATTAGGGGTGCCTGGGTGGCACAGTGGTTAAGTGTCTGCCTTCTGCTCAGGGCGTGATCCTGTCGTTATGGGATCGAGCCCCACATCAGGCTCTTCCAC
>NW_023235583.1:0-4219 GCF_002007445.2 Ailuropoda melanoleuca | reverse complement strand
AAAAAAAAATTGCCTATTCATCTATTTTACCAATTTTTCAATTAAATTGTCTTTTCCTTACATTTATTTTAATATATGTTTTAAATTCTGTATGCTGGATTTTATCACTCTTATGCTTTCAAATATCTTTGCTCAATTTTATCTTTTTGTTCTAGTTTTTTTATGTTTTCATTAGATGAACAGAATTGTTTTCCTCATTTTGTTTATTAAACTACATGGAAGTGACTTCTGCAAGAGACAAAACATTTATTTTCACATGGATCACTAATAGCTAAAATTTTTTTTATCAAATCTCACCATCTTTTTCTTTTAATTGACAATTTAATCTATTTACATTTATTACGGCTACTAATATATTTGGACTTATACCTAACATTTCATTTTAATTTTCTAATTAAAATTGCTTTTAAAATGAATTTAACTTCATTTTTTCTGTTAACTTCATGTTTCCCCTTCATTTTACATTCTAAAAATTGTAAAATTGATTGATTTTAGTGGTTACCTTTAAAATTGAAGCATACATGATTGCATAAATTTTTAAGTTAGTATCTCTACCCTCCTCCTAAACAATTAAAGAATTTTAAATATCTTGTTTGCCATATTTCCAGAAAAGAAACTAAATAGTACTTGGTACTTCTTTCATAGTTTCTACCTTAAACTTCCTAATAGTATGGTTATTTGATTACATAGTACCCAATAGATTGTAAATTCCTTTAGAATATATATACATCTTCCTCAGTTTTTCTCCCCCATGGTGCCTTTGAAGAATGCTTGCATAAAGAAAATGTCCATAATACATGGCTGGCTGTGCTAATTTCTCTGGGAGGACAACAAATCTGTGAAGTGTCAAGCTTTGGATGATATGAAAATAAAAGGGATTAAACGGATTAGGTTGCTATGATTAAGATATGACTTACCATAGTTACCTAGAGTAAAAGTAGGAAAGTAGGATGTCATAGACGTCAAGGGAACTGAAGTTTCAAGGAAATTTGCCAACTCTATTAAGTTACCAAAAAAGATATAATAACAGAAAAAAACTCTAAACTTTTTATTTGCAGTTAAAATGGTCACTGATGATCTTGTGAGAGAGATTTTTGGTAGAATGGTTTGAGCAGAAGACAACTTGTGGTATGTTGAGAAGTAAATAGGAGAAAAGGGAGAAAATAAAATATACAGGATGGTTTCTAGAAGTTCGGATGTGACAGGAAAGAAATAAGGAGGTGGAATTGACAATATCTAATAGCTTTATTTTTGGATGTTGAACACATCGAGATTAGTAATAAGCATCTTTTGTGGAATTTTCTGAACAGAGAAGATAATTTGAAGTTACTTATATACATAGTCTATCTGGCTTACTTGCTGTTATCATGAAAGTCATGTCTTTTTGATGAGGGAACAGAAGGAAAACTGAGGACAAAGCATAAACTGACACCCTGCAACCTCCCCCCACCCACACTCCTAGGTGGGAANACCCTGCAACCTCCACCCACCCACACTCCTAGGTGGGACGTGTGTGTGACATTCTTCCAGGAAACTCCCAACTATCTTAATGCCTTGCTAGAGGGAAAAAACAACTTTAACTTGACAATGGCAAGGCCTCCGAGTATCTTGTAGGTTCTCTTTAACATATGAGAATCCTTTTGAAACCTCCCTTTTTTCTTACCTCCCCCAACCCCATAGTATATAATCAGCCACCCCTCACAATCCAGGAGCAGCAGCTCTTTCTGCCCAAGGGTCCTATCCTAGTGCTTTAATAAACCACCATTTTGCACCAAAGATGTCTCAAGAATTCTTTCTTGGTCTTTGGCTCCAGACTTCACCCCACTGAACCTCACCTATATTCCAAAACTACCATTTTCATCTTTGCAGACTCTATATCTAACATTGATAATGGTCGAGTGTGTATTTGATGAGGGAACCTAGCTAGGAAGACAGTGACCTCCCTCTTATGAAATATATTCTGAGAAATTTGAGTGACAACCTGTATGAAATGCTGTAGAAGTAATTTCTGCATTACTTTTCAGGGTGGAATACATAATCTTTAAGATCTCTCCAAACTCTAAACCATATAATTATGTGATGAACTGCATTATTTATATTCAATGGAATTTTAATTAAAGATGTTTAAATTACCAAGATAAATTTCTCACTGAAATCACAAGTGGTAGAAAACATAAACAAGTATCTATTCATATGTAAATGTAAGACATAAATAATGTCATTAACTAAAGTCTATTTATATACTACAATTATTATATTAGAAATACAGGTTTCAAATTACTAAACCAAATCTTATAATTACTATAGTCACCACAGCGGATTTACTGCACAACTAATCATCTTTCAATATCAGAGGCACTATATATCTGCATTACAAACTGTTGAAAAATATATCCCACATTCACAGAACACAATAAAATTCATAGTGAAAGCAGAAAATAAATGTTATTGAATAAATCAACAATATTTACAAATGCCCACTTTGTGGTTCAAGGACGTGACTCTCTTTAAAGAACATAACAAGGATATTGCATTTCCCATGAAGCACAGAAAACATCTAGACCTGAGATGATGGTTGGATTTTACCTGTTTTTCTAATGCCAATTGATTAGGAATGGTGCCTGGAAAAATGTATTCAAGAATGTGTGACCTCCTTTGAGCTCAGTGGGAAAGAATGAGAAGATTGATTACTGGTGTCTGCGATGGTTTGGTGGTGAAGGACAGAGGAGGAGTTTGGAATAAAGTATTTGCCAATGCTTTTTAGACCTTTAAACATTTGCATTCTGCAAACTTTTACCCCCACCTCCACCGCCTTGACTAGCTATAAAATCGCCACTTGTTCACATTTAAATTGCTAGCCATTCTTCCAGAATACACCCTCTTCCAGCCAAGTAATGCTTATTTTTGGTGGGCAAAGTCACTTTTGTTCAGATTTACATTAGACAGTGTGGCATTCCAGAACTTCCTTTCACAGATAGCCATCATCCATCATCAGTAGAATATTAATGAAGAGGGAATGCAAGGTCAACCCAGAAAACATTAATTTGGAAAAGACAAACCAGAATAATGTGAATAACAACAGTGAAGTGCCATGTCTTTCTGACATNGGGAATGCAAGGTCAACCCAGAAAACATTAATTTGGAAAAGACAAACCAGAATAATGTGAATAACAACAGTGCCGAAAAGAAAAAGAAAGAAGAAAGAAAGAAAGAAAGAAAGAAAGAAAGAAAGAAAGAAAGAAAGAAAGAAAGAAAAAGAAAATGCTGATTCAGTGTCCCTTCTCCGTCCGGGTCTAATGCTGCCCTCCTGAGTGATGGTTAAAGCTCTCCTTGCTGCAGCCAACAGCACAGCTGTTAACTCCCGGTGCTGGCATCCACCCCCGGACCCCCCTAGTCCTTGCACACCCCCCGCTGCTGGCAGTGATGATTCCCTCATCACAACCATAGCTGTTCCTTATGGTGAATCTATCAGTCAAAAAAAAGTGTGGGAAATCTGGCTCAGAAAGACATGGCACTTCATGGAAGGATTTACCACTATGCTTCTTTAAATAAATAGATCCCTCTAGTGCACTCAACAACTTATTTTAGGGGCATCTGGGTGGCTCAGTCGGCTAAACCTCTGACTTCTGCTCAGGTCATGATCCCCGAATCCTGGGATTGAATCCCGCCTCATACTCCCTGCTCAGCAGGGAGCCTGCTTCTCCCTCTCCCTCTGCCTGCAGCTCCCCCTGTTTGTGGGCTCCCTCTCTGTCAAATAAATAAATATAATCTTTTTTTAAAATCTTCTTTTCTTTACTAATTATACACAATTCCCAGGAACTCACATTGATAAATGAGAAATCGGACAATAAGGCAATTCTTAGATAATTGTAAAAGCTGTTCAGAGTCTAACTTGAGCATTTTGCTTTCTCTGCAGCCTCCTCAGACGGAAGCCGCTTCCTCTCTCACACTTCTATTAGCAGATGGCATGAAGCCCATTCTTCCTCACTCCTTCCTGAAAACACTGGGCTCTGAATCTCGTGTCATTGGGCGATGCTGACCAACAGCGTCCTTGTAAGCATCTACAGATCCTAGGTCGCTCCGTTTCTTCAAGCGTTTTAAATCCTGGTTCACAGGTAATTCGCTGACATCACGCCTGTGATTTCAGAGATGATCACTCCGGTAACCAATAAATAGTTCCTGGTTTTCCTCTTTTCCGGGGACTGGGTCCCACCCTCCC
>NW_023235582.1:0-1820 GCF_002007445.2 Ailuropoda melanoleuca | reverse complement strand
AGAAGCAATAAGGACTAGGTCTCCAGTTCTCAAAGTAGGATCCAGGGATCCTTGAGTGCATCCTTTCAGAGCACCTGTGAGATCGAAACATTTTTATATACTAAGATATTGTTTATCTAACTTTCTCACTCCCTTTCTCTCACAACAAATTATGGGTTTCTCCAGAGGCTACATGATAAGTAATATCATAACAGACTGACCATAGATACTAATGTAAGAATCCAGTAGTCTATTAAGCCAGACATTAAAAATATTTGCAAAATTGTAAAAAAAAAATCATTTCTCACTAAATTTTTTTATTATATAAGGAGTTTATTATACTTATTTTAAATGAATTAGTAATTTTTTTAAAGATTTTTTGTTTTAGTAATCTCTACACCCAACATGGGGCTCAGACTCATGATCTCGAGATCAAGAGTTGCATGCTTTTCTGACTGAGCCAGCCAGGTGCCCCCGAATGTGTAAATATTTTTTAATTTTCTCAGTTCTAACTTCTAACAGGGTAAATAGCAACATACTGCCCCTTTAAAAATGTTCTTTGAGGTCCTAAATAATTTTTTTAAAGATTTTATTTATTATTTATTTGACAGAGAGAGAGACAGCCAGCGAGAGAGGGAACACAAGCAGGGGGAGTGGGAGAGGAAGAAGCAGGCTCCCAGTGGAAGAGCCTGATGTGGGGCTCGATCCCAGGACTCTGGCATCATGCCCTGAGCCAAAGGCAGATGCTTAATGACTGAGCCACCCAGGTGCCCCTAAATAATTTTTAAGAGTAAGAGGGTCCTGAGACCAGAAAGTTTGAGAACCACTGGACTAGATGAACTAAAAAATCCAGAGAGGGGGGAAAAAGCTTTCTAAGGTGAGCNGTAAATAGCAACATACTGCCCCTTTAAAAATGTTCTTTGAGGTCCTAAATAATTTTGGAAAAAGCCTTTCTAAGGTGAGTTCACAACTGTCTGCCATTTTCTTACTTGGAGGATTTTGATGGTTCTGGGTGAGAGCTGATAATTGGCCTTGGCCCAGACCGTGGTACTCCACTGGGGCCCAGAGAAACCAGCCTGGTTTCTGCTGGTAGTATGGTACCGATATGACAGATTGGAAATGGAGATGTCCCAAACAAATACGCAGTTTTCTTCTTTGAGCATTTACTGAGTTCTGGGGCTGTGCAGGAGAATACATAGCTAGGCCAAAGGGTGGAATAAAATCTCCCGTAATTTCATAATACTTAGGAAACAAAATATTTCAGGAAGGATGGGACCTGCCTCAGATACACTGTTGGTTCCCCTCCCCCCAAGACAGCTTCAAAATTCTGAAGCTGTGAAGAGCAGAAAGCTAAAGAGCCAAATTAAAATCCTCCCAGTGACAGAGATGAATCTCTCGTGGTCTTTCAGGGCTCAGGAGAAAGAAATCCACCAGCTCGCAAGAAAAAGGAAGGGACATGCCTGAGAAACTGGGACAAATGAGTGCTAGACCAAGTCTTACTAAAACTACAACCCAGTTCCAACATGGCTCCATTTCTGATTGGCCCAAGGTGATTAGGTCCTCACCCTATGCACCTAACAGAAGAANACTGGTGATGGGTAGTAAGGAGGGCACGTATTGCATGGAGCACTGGGTGTTATACGCAACTAATGAAGCATCCGACTTTGCATCGGAATCCGGGGATGTACTGTATGGTGACTAACATAATATAATAAAAAATAAAATAAAATAAAATAAATTAAGAAAAAAAAATCTCCCATAATTTCATAGTACTTAGGAAACAAAATATTTCAGGAAGGAAGGGACCTGCCTCAGATACACTGTTGGTTCCCCTCCCCCCA
>NW_023235581.1:3633-3863 GCF_002007445.2 Ailuropoda melanoleuca | reverse complement strand
GAGTCCTCGAAAATCCTGAACTTTTTCATTCATGCTCCCTTACTCATGAGAGATCATGTTCGTTGATATTTTACTGAATTCTGTGGTGTCTCTGAGACCACTAGTGGGCACGCTCGTCAGGCTTCCGCGACCACTTTCCCTCATGGATCCCTAGTCATGAAAGCTGATGATAGTGCTAAGACTGGCTCTGCACGGTGTTGTTTCTGACGGACTCGCCTTTGGCCTTTTCG
>NW_023235581.1:0-3431 GCF_002007445.2 Ailuropoda melanoleuca | reverse complement strand
TATTTCCCTGAACTCTGTGGTGTCTCAGAGACCGCTAGTGGGCACGCTCGTCAGGCTTCCGCGACCACTTTCCCTCATGTATCCCTAGTCATNTCATGGAACTCTATTCACAAAGGCTGATGATAGTGCTAAGACTGGCTCTGCACGGTGTTGTTTCTGACGGACTCGCCTTTGGCCTTTTCGTTCCATTGCCACAGCAGGTGTGATAGGACACTTCCCAGGCCCATACAAGCAGTGTGGAATCAGGGTCCCAGGGAAAAGGCTGATGTTCGCTGGAGGTGTTTTCCTGGACGCTCTGCTTTATTACCAATGAGAAGGGCGCTGAGTCCTCGAAAATCCTGAACCTTTTCATTCATGCTCCCTTACTCACGAGAGATGATGATCGTTGATATTTCCCTGGACTGTGTGGTGTCTCAGAGACCACTATGGGGCACTCTCGTCAGGCTTCCGCGACCACTTTCCCTCATGTTTCCCTATTCACGAAGGGTGATGATAGTGCTAAGACGGTCCCTGTACGGTGATGTTTCTGACGGACATGTTTTGGGCCTTTTCGTTCCATTGCCGCCAGCAGTTTTGACAGGATTTCCCCAGGGAGCAAACATTTCGTTGGAAGCGGGTTTTGGCCGAATTGTCTTTCTCAGTGCTGTGTTCGTCGTGTTTCACTCACGGTACCAAAGCACCTTGATTCCTGTTCCACCTTCCATAAGGCCGTCGTGACTTCAAGGGCTTTCCACTCACACTTTGTTTCTTGGTTCTAAGGGCTGGATCCTCCCCAGGCCCCTACACCCAATGTGGAATCGGGGTCCCCAGTGAAAAGGCTGCTGTTCGCTGGAGGTGTTTCCCTGGACGCTCTGCTTTATTACCAATGAGAAGGGCGCTGAGTCCTCGAAAATCCTGAACCTTTTCATTCATGCTCCCTTACTCACGAGAGATGATGATCGTTGATATTTCCCTGGACTGTGTGGTGTCTCAGAGACCACTATGGGGCACTCTCGTCAGGCTTCCGCGACCACTTTCCCTCATGGAACTCTATTCACAAAGGCTGATGATAGTGCTAAGACTGGCTCTGCACGGTGTTGTTTCTGACGGACTCGCCTTTGGCCTTTTCGTTCAATTGCCACGGCAGGTGTGATAGGATACGTCCCAGGCCCATACAAGCAGTGTGGAATCAGGGTCCCCAGGGAAAATGCTGATGTTCGCTGGAGGTGTTTTCCTGGACGCTCTGCTTTATTACCAATGAGAAGGGCGCTGAGTCCTCGAAAATCCTGAACCTTTTCATTCATGCTCCCTTACTCACGAGAGATGATGATCGTTGATATTTCCCTGGACTGTGTGGGGTCTCAGAGACCACTATGGGGCACTCTCGTCAGGCTTCCGCGACCACTTTCCCTCATGTTTCCCTATTCACGAAGGGTGATGATAGTGCTAAGACGGTCCCTGTACGGTGTTGTTTCTGACGGACGTGTTTTGGGCCTTTTCGTTCCATTGCCGCCAGCAGTTTTGACAGGATTTCCCCAGGGAGCAAGCATTTCGTTGGAAGCGGGTTTTGGCCGAATTGTCTTTCTCAGTGCTGTGTTCGTCGTGTTTCACTCACGGTACCAAAGCACCTTGATTCCTGTTCCACCTTCCATAAGGCCGTCGTGACTTCAAGGGCTTTCCACTCACACTTTGTTTCTTGGTTCTAAGGGCTGGATCCTCCCCAGGCCCCTACACCCAATGTGGAATCGGGGTCCCCAGTGAAAAGGCTGATGTTCGCTGGAGGTGTTTTCCTGGACGCTCTGCTTGATTGCCAAGAACAAGGGCGCTGAGTCCTAGAAAATCCTGAACTTTTTCACTCATGCTCCCTTACTCATGAGAGATCATGTTTCCTGATCTTTCCCTGAATTGTGTGGTGTCTCAGGGACCACTAGTGGGCACGCTCGTCAGGCTTCCGCGACCACTTTCCCTCATGGAACTCTATTCACAAAGGCTGATGATAGTGCTAAGACTGGCTCTGCACGGTGTTGTTTCTGACGGACTTGCCTTTGGCCTTTTCGTTCCATTGCCACGGCAGGTGTGATAGGATACTTCCCAGGCCCATACAAGCAGTGTGGAAACAGGGTCCCCAGGGAAACGGCTGATGTTCGCTGCAGGTGTTTTCCTGGACGCTCTGCTTTATTACCAATGAGAAGGGCGCTGAGTCCTCGAAAATCCTGAACCTTTTCATTCATGCTCCCTTACTCATGAGAGATCATGTTCGTTGATATTTCCCTGAACTGTGTGGTGTCTCAGAGACCGGTAGTGGGCACGCTCGTCAGGCTTCCGCGACCACTTTCCCTCATGGATCCCTAGTCACGATGGCTGATGATAGTGTTAAGACTGGCTCTGCACGGTGTTGTTTCTGACGGACTTGCCTTTGGCCTTTTCGTTCCATTGCCACAGCAGGTTTGATAGGATACTTCCCAGGCCCATACAAGCATTTTTTTTTTTTNATACAAGCAGTGTGGAATCAGGGTCCCCAGGGAAAAGGCTGATGTTCGCTGGAGGTGTTTTCCTGGACGCTATGCTTGATTACCAAGAAGAAGGGCGCTGAGTCCTCGAAAATCCTGAACTTTTTCACTCATGCTCACTTACTCACGAGAGATGATGATCGTTGATATTTCCCTGAACTGTGTGGTGTCTCAGAGACCACTAGTGGGCACGCTCGTCAGGCTTCCGCGACCACTTTCCCTCATGGAACTCTATTCACAAAGGCTGATGATAGTGCTAAGACTGGCTCTGCACGGTGTTGTTTCTGACGGACTTGCCTTTGGCCTTTTCGTTCCATTGCCACAGCAGGTGTGATAGGATACTTCCCAGGCCCATAGAAGCAGTGTGGAATCAGGGTCGCCAGGGAAAAGGCTGATGTTCGCTGGAGGTGTTTTCCTGGACGCTCTGCTTGATTGCCAAGAACAAGGGCGCTGAGTCCTCGAAAATCCTGAACTTTTTCACTCACGCTCCCTTACTCATGAGAGATCATGTTCGTTGATATTTCCCTGAATTGTGTGGTGTCTCAGAGACCGCTAGTGGGCACGCTCGTCAGGCTTCCGCAACCATTTTCCCTCATTGATCCCTGGTCACGAAGGCTGATGTTAGTGCTAAGACTGGCTCTGCACGGTGTTGTTTCTGACAGACTCGCGTTTGGCCTTTTCGTTCCATTGCCACAGCAGTTGTGATAGGATACTTCCCAGGCCCTTACAAGCAGTGTGGAATCAGGGTCCTCAGGGAAAAGGCTGATGTTCGCTGGAGGTGTTGTCCTGGGCGCTCTGCTTGATTGCAAGAAGAAGGGCGCTGAGTCCTCGAAAATCCTCAACTTTTTCACTCACGCTCCCTTACTCATGAGAGATCATATTCGTTGATATTTCCCTGAACTGTGTGGTGTCTCAGAGACCGCTAGTGGGCACGCTCGTCAG
>NW_023235580.1:0-1019 GCF_002007445.2 Ailuropoda melanoleuca | reverse complement strand
TCCTCAGTGTTCCTCCCCTTCTGGCTCCTTACTCATGTATAGACCCTCCCTTTGAGTATCCTTTAGCCCCCGTCCAGATTCCTGCCAACTTCTTTCTCCCCCCTTGCTCTGGACCTCTTCTAAGCTTCTTTGTGTCCCTCTCTACTCAAGGCATTCTGTCTGTCTTCCTCTAAGTCCCAAGTTCTCACTCTCCCTCTGTTATTCTCCACCCCCTCCCAGTTGGGTGCCTCTCTCTTAGGTCATCCCTCCCCCAGGGATCCTCTCCAATTCTGGCCCTGCCCCACCTCTTCCTATGCAGTCACCTCCCCTTCTCCCTCCCCCCACAGCCCATCTCTAGTTCCTTCTCCTCCCCCCTCTCTAGACTAGACCAGCTAAGTCCTATTCCAGATGACTGATTATGATACTAGCTGAACTTTATCACAGCCTGTATTTACAGCTGTCCCTTCCTTCCATGCCCCATCCACCAAACACACCCAATCTTTTCAACATGACAAAGTCCTTACACACAGCATGTCATGTCCACATAAATTTGTATTTTTCAGAACAAAACAACAGTTATGCTGGCAGAGATGTTGAATTGACAGGGACCCTTAAGCTTTCAATACACTGAAAAGCAACATTATTTTGCATGTCTACAAATTATACGTTTGTTTTCACAAATGTGGCAAAGTTTACCCTAACAGTTAGGACTTTTTCACCAAATCATAGACATAGATATGGAAATCATCATCAAACTTGATGAAATACACAGAGGGTTTGGCTTCCACTTGGTGAATGACCATGCCAATCCGTTTGGAGCCATCTTCTTTGGTATATTCCACATGTTTACCTATCAGGCCATCTACAACTCCTCCTGGCTCCCTCTCTGCTGGAGGAGACTCACTGGACTCTGGCATGATACGGAGGTCTCCTTCTTTATAATCATCTAGAAGCTGGTACATGTACAAGACAGGATCCTTCTCATAGGTAATATAAAACCAGGCTTTCATGATAGGTGCTTGGGCCAAGACCATTCCCCT
>NW_023235579.1:0-1019 GCF_002007445.2 Ailuropoda melanoleuca | reverse complement strand
GGGAGTTGCTTCGATCTGGGAAAATCATCCCAGAAGCCTGGAAGGGTGAGGATTAAACACAGAAGCTGCACATTCCCATACTTGTACTCAAGTGATTTTTTTCATGTAAAATTAAAGTCAATTTCTGTGAACCATTTTTCTTGGCTGGATTTTGGGCTGGTAGCCTGCAAACTCTGACCTAGCCAATCACAACAACCCCAGCTAGCACCGATTGGGTGTTCACAAAGTGCCAGCCCGTGCTTCACACGGTGGCACCTGAAGAAGGGAAAGAAGCCTTCCCCCTCCCCTGCTCAAAATTTTCATGTGTTTTTCTTCCTCTTAGAGCTAGCTGGACGGAAAATGCTTCCACCGTTATCAATCTCAGGCAGAAATAAAACAGGGCAGGGGGACTGTTCCCTTGTCTGCTTTTTGACTTCTAAGTGAAGCCAACAAAGCAGGTATTAGGCAAAGAGGCCAGAATCTTGAACTAAGAACATTACTCTAACAAGCGCAGTAGCAAAATGTGGTTGGATGAAAACCTATCGCTCACAGAATTGGAGGTTATGAAAAACTCTAGCTTCCTTTTTCAGCCATCACTTATCAAGTACTTAACTGTGTGTTAGGTACTGTGCTAAGAATTTTACATGCTTTTATTTCATTTAATCCTCATAACAACCTCATTAGAAGCACTATTTTACCCTCATTTTACAGACAGGCAAACTCAAGTTCAGAGGATACACAGCACGTAAGTACCGTAGCCAAGACCGAGACCCTGATCTGTCTCATTCTAAAGCCATGCCCTTGATCTCACCATGTTGCTTCTGGGCAACACCCTTGTCAGAGCCTTCGAACTTATCGACCTGTCCTGCCTCGGTCTCATCCCTCCCTCCCTGTCCACAGAGCAATGAAGGGAACTGTGAATCTCAACTTTGATCATCTTACTCCCACGCCTGAAACTTCTCAGGGCTCCCTAAATTCTCCAACATGGCTTAACAAGAGCCTCCTGACTGGACAGTGCTCATACACAGACTCCATTCCTG
>NW_023235578.1:0-1019 GCF_002007445.2 Ailuropoda melanoleuca | reverse complement strand
TCTGATGAGAAGTCAGAGACGATTTTGACCATTTGACAATTTGACACAGTCCCGCTTTGGCTCTCACGCTTGCGGTCCATGGGTAGGTTTTACCTTCTCCCTTTTCCCGTCTCTGGCTTGCCTACAGGTCAGCCACATACGCAGTCATTGCCCCAGCCCACCCAGAACTTTTGCTCACTTTCTTGTGTTACAGATTTGCAGCTTTATCTTGAACGCAATATGAAGCTATTAAAAGACTGAAAGCAAAAGAGATCATCCCAACTTCCACACAGAGAACAAATTACAGGGAAACAAGAATATAAATGGGAGGACCAGAGAGGAATCTACGATGCAGGAGGATGGTGTGGATTCAACACGGTGGTTGACGAGACCAGTAGTCTCCAAACAGGGTATAAGAAGACTTTCTAAGGGGTATGCAAGCATTGACCTTAAGGAAATCAATTTACAGACTCCTGCTTTCCAACTGTACTAATTCATTAAAATGTCCCCCCAAAAAACCATTTTAATTCCAAATAACCCTCTTCCTCTCTCCTTTGCAAAAAACAATGTCAACAAAACAAACAGGAGGCCAGAAAGCTTCCTGCATTTATTTCATTCATTTGAAAGATATTTATGAACCATATCTCATGTATCAGACACTATTCTAGGAGACTAGAATCTATAAAAATCCCTGCCTTCTTAGCACTTACATAGGGTGAGAGGGAAAACAACAGACATTAAATAAAGGAGAAGATATTTGAGAAAAGATTTGTAGGAGATGAAAGAGCCTTTTGGATCTCTGGGAGCGCATTCCAGATCACTTAGAGGATTCTCATAAGTTCACTTCAGTACATATCTAACAATAAAAAATAAGAGTTTTAAAAATTAACAATACCTTCAACAATTCTATCATCAATATCTTGGCCTGTTCCATAGGATTCAGTCAGATATCTGTTGAAAATATAGAATAAAAAAATTTACATGACAACAATATTGCACACATTATCGTTGTAACTTTATTTTTTTAAAGATTTTATTGG
>NW_023235577.1:0-1019 GCF_002007445.2 Ailuropoda melanoleuca | reverse complement strand
TTATTTATTTATTTGAAAGAGAAACAGGATGAGCAGGGAGAGAGACAGAGAGAGAGGGTGAGAGACTCTTCATCAGACTACCCACTGAGCGAGGAGCCCAACTTGGGGCTCAATCCCTTGACCCTGAAATCATGACCCGAACCACAACCAAGAGTCAAACACTCAACCAACTGAGCTGCCCAGGCACCCCTAAATATTACAATTGTTTCAGCAACAGAGCTATTTTTATTTTACTAAGAAGATTATTCAGAGGGGTGCCTAGGTGATTCAGTCAGTTAAGTGTCTGCCATCGGCTCAGGTCATGATCCCAGGGTCCTGGGATCAAGCCCCATGTAGGTCTCCCTGCTCAGCAAGGAGACTGCTTCTCCCTCACCCTCTGCCTGCTGCTCCCCCTGCTTGTTCTCTCTCTCTCTCTGTCAAATAAATAAATAAATAAAATATTTTTTTAAAAAAAGATTATTCAGACTGTGAGTCTGACTTTAACATGTTTATTTAGGCATATCGAACATATTTTTCTATATGATATTCCCATTATCTACAGTTCCAATAGTGTAATATCTGTTCTAATTCTGCTATTATTTTCATCTTGTACTTTTCATCACAAAGGTTTGTTTCATGGTATGTTTTGTAGAATTTGACTGTTAAAACAGATTCTTTAGAATTTTCTCTATGAAAATTCTTTCAGTATTGCTTTTAAATTAAATTATTGTGCAAAGGAATTCCGTTCATTTTTACCAAGCTCCTGGTGAACAGATTTGGGGTTTGCTGTTTGGCACCATGTATGCTGTGTGAATTATACTTGTACATACATATAATGGTGGGTTTGTGGTTTGGAATGCTGTTGAGACTAATTAGGCTGAAATATATATGTTTTGTACTATGTAGGATAAAATATTTTTCCATTTCTCAACCTCTAAAGCTATTTTCTTTAAGAGAGGTATTGAATTTACAAAGAGCCTCGTATTGAATGGCTCACCGTTTTAGAGCACCGCCAGGCTTCATCTCTGTCTTCCTCAAAC
>NW_023235576.1:0-1019 GCF_002007445.2 Ailuropoda melanoleuca | reverse complement strand
TTCTTCCCTTCTCTCCCTCCATAAAAGCAGGGGTTGGAGCAGAACCTTGATTCAGGGCCTCAACCCCTCTCTCAGTCTCAAGGTGTTTGTATATTTGAGCTCCATGTCAAGTTTTGCTAAACGTGTTTGGAAATATTGAATGAGGGGGATTTTCACAGCCTTGAGTTCTGAGGTTGTAGAATTCTATCCTGTCCCACTTCCGCCATACTCAGCCTCCCGTTTCCCTACCGAGGGGTGGGGGTGGTGGGTCACGTGGGTGTTAGGCCTCTGTAAACTCCACCAGGTGCCTGCGCTGATGATCCCTCAGCTTCCAACCCAACTCATCCCTGCCTGCCTCCTAGCTCCTGTCTCTCTTTCTCCCAGCCCCAACACCTAGTCGAAGCTGCCACAGCTTCCCAATCAACTCCTACCCCCAGAAACTTCTGGAAAGCCTTCCCTGATGGCTCCAGCTCTCTGGCATCACCTCCTTTTCCTGGAGGCCACACCTCACAATGCAGTGTTGACTTTTCTAATGATATTTATTCCTTTCTCATTATTTCATGCAGTTTATTCCTCTGAGGGGGGAAAAAAAAGCTTCTCTGCTGTTCTAATCATGGACCTTGGGGCAAATGACTCTGAGCCTCACTTTCCTCATCTGCACATGGGGTTGAATACGACATACTTCACTAAGTTGAAATAAGAATGAAATAGACGAAAGAATACAAATGTGTGGCACACAGCCCTGAGTGGGGAACCTCCAGACTGGAATTTCCTTTTCTGTAAAATGGGCATGGTCTCTTCCGGCCCAGACATCCTGTGGCTCTATGGGCAGAGACCCCTTTTGTATCATGAGGAGGGACTGGCCCCCTCCTGAAACCTCATGGATCCCTCAGAAGGCTGGGGGCTCAGGGTCAGGAGAGAATGTGGTCAAATTCTATGCAGGTGGCAGTTCCTTCTGAATCTGGGGTCTGGAGTTTTCCTGCCACACTCCCTCCTCTCGACCCCCACCCCATCACCCCCCTCCCTCCCTGCGCTTCTCT
>NW_023235575.1:0-1019 GCF_002007445.2 Ailuropoda melanoleuca | reverse complement strand
TTTTTTCTTTTCATTTGTTTCCCATCCTTAGTGGAGGGGATTCTATAAAAAGGTGCAGCTGCAGAAAGACATCTTGCAACACAGAAAATAGATCAGGGGAGAGGAATGGAACCAATGATAACATAGCCATCAAGGCTTAAGCATGTAATGCAAGTGATGGCAATAATTGGAGATGCAAGAAGAAAAGTGCGATATGATAAAAGTTGGAGAAATATCATTCAAAGTTGATTCCTCTTTTCAGAATTGATTGTCAGGGAAAATGCTGGTATATACTCTAAATATTGACCTATAGAAAACATTCCTTGAGGCCAATTTTGAGAAAAATATTAAAATGAATAAGACCTACTGACTTTGCAGTAACTTCATAAAATCTAAACAGATGTGACTAGCAAGTGAATAGCACATAAAATGCAGATTATTGGGGCACCTGGGTGGCTCAGTCATTAAGCATCAGCCTTCGGCCCAGGGCATGATCCTGGAGGCCTGGGATCGAGCCCCACATCGGGCTCCCTGTTCCGCCGGGAGCCTGCTTCTTTCTCTCCCACTCCCCCTGCTTGTGTTACCTCTCTCTCTGGCTGCGTCTCTCTCTGTCAAATAAATAAAATCTTTTTAAAAAAATGCAGATTATTCCCATGGTTAGAAAGGAAATTCCTGTTCCTTCAGGGAACCTAATTCTTATTTTAGGAAACTTACAATTAGACCTTAGACATAGGAAATGAGAATTAAACATTTGTTTCTGGGAAGAAAACAATATTCTAGGGAGAAAATTTTGGTATTGAAGCATAATTTTAAAACTTATAATCCAGGGGTGCCTGCGTGGCTTAGTTGTTTGAGTGTCAGACTCTTGGTTTCAGCTTGGGTTGTGGTCTTGGGGTCGTGGAATCAAGCCCCGCCCCCCAATCAGTCTCCACATTCAACTTGGAGTCTGCTTGGGATTCTCTCTTTCTCTCCTCCCTTTGCCCCCTCCCCACTCATGTGTGAGCTTTCTCTCTCTTTCAAATGAATAAATAAATAACAAT
>NW_023235574.1:0-1019 GCF_002007445.2 Ailuropoda melanoleuca | reverse complement strand
TTATTTATTTTTATTATGATGATATGTTAGTCACCATACAGTACATCATTAGCTTTTGATGTAGTGTTCCATGATTCATTATTTGTACAACACCCAGTGAAAATGAAGGGGGGGGGAGTTCAGAGGTAGAGGTGAATTTTTTTTTTAAAGATTTTATTTATTTATTTGAGAGAGAGAGAGCACAAGCAGGGGGAAGGACAGAGGGAGCCTGACGACGCTGGAAGGGGAGGGGGCTCGATCCCAGGACCTCGGGCTCATGACCTGATCCAAAGGCAGATGCGTAACCGACTGAGCCACCTAGGCACCCCTGAAAATTGAACAAAGACTGAAGTGAAGTCTTTGAGGCAAAAAGAAAGTTACACTGTTGGGAGAAGAGCAAGGGAGCCAGAGGCTCGAATGGAGTGAGCTGCACAGGAGGAAGTGGGAGATGAAGTGTGAGAGGAAAGACAGCATCATATCCTATAAGGCTCTCAGGCCATGTGCAAATGTAATGAAACAGACTGTAAGTGTGACATAGAGCATAATCACAGGAAAGCATCACCAATGCACTAATAGGGATTATATGCAAACTATTTTAGGAAGCTAAATCTGGCTTTAACACTGAACATAGTTCTGAGTAGGCGACACTGAATGGAAAGGGATCAACTGGGAGTATGTCACAAGGAAGATAGTGAGAGCCAGGGAGATGGTGCCAGGAGCAAAGGTGCAGATGAATACATCACAAGAAAGTTACTTTTTTTCCCACTGAAATTAGTAATTGACTTGATTTAATTAAAGAGTTAGTTATAAAGTGTTAGAGTTGAAAAGTTCTCTGAAATTTGTACCATCCAATCTGTTCATTTTACAGATAGAGAAATTGGGGTCCAAATTAAGAAAGCAATTTATTAAAAATACACTGTATGTCTGCCTTTCTCTTTTATAAGAAAATCTTAGTGAAGTAGATGATTTTCTAGGAAAATATCATGTAAACGTGGCCTGAAGATCAAAGATGGAAATATAAATAATAAGCTAAGAAGAAA
>NW_023235573.1:0-1019 GCF_002007445.2 Ailuropoda melanoleuca | reverse complement strand
AAGAGCCCGACGTGGGGCTCGATCCCAGAACTCCGGGATCACACCCTGAGCCGAAGGCAGACGCTTAACGACTGAGCCACTCAGGCGCCCCCTGATCTGTTTTTCTATATGGTAATAATATAAGTTTGGGCATTCACAACATCCCTGAATGACAGTTTGCTCAATTCTAAAGTGAATATTAGCTCCAAATACTAAAGACCAAACCCTGGCTTGTCTTATATACGTTAGGAGACTACACAAGAATTCATGCTCCAGCGTTATCTCAAAATATTATCATGTCCGTGAATGTGCCCTTTTAAAATTATGCAATTTGAAAATAAGGTTTATTATCCATTCTTATAGAATACATGAGGGTTTTTTTTTAAAGAAAGGAAGAAAATTAGTTTTAAAATATTAATGCCATAATGTGTTTAGAGCAGTAATATTTCTCAAATTTTATTTTACCAGTTCTGGGGCAAAAGGCTACAGCTGAAAGACTGACACCTTGCCTGTATATTCCCTTACCTCTCAAAGATAATGCCTCAAAGAAAAGGCAATCTCATGGAACAGAGAAACAGAAGCCATTATTGCTGGCTGATTCTAGCTCTGAGGCAGTGAAAGCTCAAAATGAACTTGGGAAAACTGTGCCAGAAAGAAAGTACACGCTCAAAAACTCATGCAGGCATGTCAAAAGGACACAGACCCCTTTAAGGGATTCCCCAAATGTGGAGTAATTTGAGTATCCTATAAACACTGAATAAATAAAAATCTCTCAGTCACTAAATTAGTGATAATTTTTTTTAAAAAGGAGAGAGCAAAAGGGCACTCGGTTGGTTAGGTGTCTGAATTCGGCTCAGATCATGATCTCAGGATCCTGGGACTGGGCTGTGTTGGGCTCCACACTCAGGAGGAAGTCTGCTTCTCCCTCTCCCTCTGCTCCTTCCTCCATTCTGTGCTCTCTCAAATAAATAAATAAAATCTTTAAAAAAGAAAAAAAAAGGGAGAGAACAACAAAAAAGGGAAAAACTTATTAGCCAATT
>NW_023235572.1:0-1019 GCF_002007445.2 Ailuropoda melanoleuca | reverse complement strand
TGTGTGTGTGTGTGTGTGTGTGTGTGTGTCTTCAGGACCGTTAGCCTCTTAAGGAAAGGAGCTTGTATTTTTTTCTGTATCCCCATCACTTGGCATTGTAGATGTTCACTAAGTGTTTGTAGAATTGAATTAAATGTAGAATTAATTTGTAAATTGAAAGAGATAAAGTCTATAGAAAACATTAGCAACGTGGGCAGAGATAGTAACTTGAGCCAATTATCCATTTAACAAGTATCTATTTAAGACGGGCTTCTGTCTTATTTAATTCACTTTCATCTGGAGGCTCTTGGTTGTAGCTGCCAAAATGTATCCTAACTAATATAGATTTACACGTTAAG
This sequence comes from Ailuropoda melanoleuca, assembly GCF_002007445.2. NCBI lineage: Eukaryota > Metazoa > Chordata > Mammalia > Carnivora > Ursidae > Ailuropoda > Ailuropoda melanoleuca. The sequence goes on along the minus strand of NW_023235572.1, from coordinate 681 downwards.
CATTATGGTCATATGCATTAATTTTTTAGACCATCATAATTATCCAGTAAGATAAGCAATTTGTGTATTATCCCCAAATTGCCTAGGAAGAGTAAGAGATTTACCTAAGTCTCTTGTGATGGGGTGAACTTGGACAAATCCAGGTCCCCCTATTCCTTCCTTCCCTTGGAAAGAGAAATTCTGTCTCCTCTTATCACCCTCTCTCAGGTCAAGTTCCCTTGTCTTCTCAATTCTGCAACTAGATCTCTGGCTCGTCCAGATAGCGCATCCTGCTGCCAGCCCCACCGTCTGGGGAGAAGTACTTGGGTCCCAGAGAGTCCTGTCACTTCTTTGAAATACAAACTGAAAAGTCTAGTTAAAGATAGGCCTTTTTTTTTTTAATCCAGAGGTCTTAGTGTATATATAGAACCAATCTATTAAGTGGGAAGATCAATGAAGCCGTGGAGACTGTGGGGAGAAGAATGCACAGACACCACACCAGGTGCTTTATAAAGGGCGTCCCGTTTTGTGTTCAATTCAACTCCATGAAGACGATATTACAGCTGCTGGATTACAAATGAGAAAACCAGTGGGTTAAGATTCTTGCTTGAGATAACAGAATATCAACTGATAGACCCAGAATTGACCCCTGGTCTGGCTGCATCCATGTCAGTGTTCTGCCTGCTATGCCAGACCATAAAT
>NW_023235571.1:0-1019 GCF_002007445.2 Ailuropoda melanoleuca | reverse complement strand
AGAAAGTTGCCTTCAAAATTATGATTTGAGAAGATGCAAGAACTTCCTACCTGAATTTCTTTCACCTGTTCAGGTGCCATGGTTTGAATTTCCACCATCTTGTTACAGCCTGAGGTCAGTCACCTCCCCTGCATATCGCTCTTTTGTCAAAAGCAAGTATGACTGAGGGAACCAGTTTTCTTTGTGTTTCGTACCCTGATTTATTTATCACGTAGTAGTTGAGGATAGGGCCAGTATGGAAGGATGAGATCACAAAAAGGAAGGTAGGTGAGTGCAGAGAATGAAGGCAAGGGAAGGAGAAGCAAAGTTTTAGAAAACGGAACTGATGTTAGTGGCGGTCCCATAAGCACAACACTGAGAAGCCATAGGGTGAAGTGGAGAAGATGCTGGATGCAAAACGGAGCATCTGAGTTCTAGTTCCAGCTTTCTCACCAACCACCAGAGTAACCTTGGAACAAGGTCACCTTTCCTCTCTGGCTCTGTCTTTTCATAACTGAAACCAGACTAATAATAACCACCCGGGTCATCTGTGAAGACATGGCCTGAACAGCCCTTCAGGAACCTTCCAAATGGAACATTTTATGGCAACCAAAATAGCTCTGGTCAAGGTGTACTTCTCACTCCCCTGAGATTCTTCCAGTACAAAAATAGACACAAGGAAGAAGAGCAATGGCAGAACCGAAAGCACACAGTTCTGAAATACAGAAGCAGATTAGATTAGCAGGAACACATTGACCAGCCACTACGACCCTCCTGGTATGTTTTGTAAATCCTAAGTGGAAGACACAATCTCTGCCCAAGGAAAGCACTAACCACGAAATTGTGTTTGTAGCTAATGTTTATCAAGGACTCACCCACGGCAGAAACTATGCTGTACACTTTATCTCTTGCAGTCCTCACAACTGCCTTAGGATGCTGATAATATTTCCAAACATAATAAACTGCAGAAAGAAATGCTATTAGCGGTTCCCAAATTTGGGTGTGGGTAGAAATCACTTGGAGAACCTGTCATAAAAGTA
>NW_023235570.1:1546-1715 GCF_002007445.2 Ailuropoda melanoleuca | reverse complement strand
CCCTCACACTTTGTTTCTTGGTTCTAAGGGCTGGATCCTCCCCAGGCCCCTACACCCAATGTGCATTCGGGCTTCCCAGTGAAAAGGCTGTTGTTCGCTGGAGGTGTTTTCCTGAACGCTCTGCTTTATTACCAATGAGAAGGGCGCTGAGTCCTCGAAAATCCTGAAC
>NW_023235570.1:600-1312 GCF_002007445.2 Ailuropoda melanoleuca | reverse complement strand
AGCAGTTTTGACAGGATTTCCCCAGGGAGCAAGCATTTCGTTGGAAGCGGGTTTTGGCCGAATTGTCTTTCTCAGTGCTGTGTTCGTCGTGTTTCACTCACGGTACCAAAGCCCCTTGATTCCTGTTCCACCTTCCATAAGGCCGTCGTGACTTCAAGGGCTTTCCCCTCACACTTTGTTTCTTGGTTCTAAGGGCTGGATCCTCCCGAGGCCCCTACACCCAATGTGGAATCGGGGTCCCCAGTGAAAAGGCTGCTGTTCGCTGGAGGTGTTTTCCTGGACGCCCTGATTTTTTACCAATGAGAAGGGCGTTGAGTCCTCGAAAATCCTGAACGTTTTCATTCATGCTCCCTTACTCACGAGAGATGATGATCGTTGATATTTCACTGCACTGTGTGGGATCTCAGAGACCACTATGGGCACACTCATCAGGCTTCCGCGACCAGTTTCCCTCATGTTTCCCTATTCACGAAGGGTGATGACAGTGCTAAGAACGTCCCTGTACGGTGTTGTTTCTGACGGACGTGTTTTGGGCATTTTCGTTCCATTGCTGAGGGGCAGTTTTGACAGGATTTCCCCAGGGAGCAAGCATTTCGTTTTAAGCGGGTTTTGGCCTAATTGTCTTTCTCAAAAGTGCTGTGTTCGTCGTGTTTCACTCACGGAACCAAAGCACGTTGATTCCTGTTCCACCTTTCATAAGGCCATCGTGATA
>NW_023235570.1:0-237 GCF_002007445.2 Ailuropoda melanoleuca | reverse complement strand
CGGTGTCGTTTCTGACGGACGTGTTTTGGGCCTTTTCGTTATATTGCCACCAGCAGTTTTGGCAGGATTTCACCAGGGATCACGCATTTCGTTGGAAGAGGGTTTTGGCCGAATTGTCTTTCTCAGTGCTGTGTTCGTCGTGTTTCTCTCAGGCTACCATAGCACTTTGATTCCTGTTCTACCTTCCATAAGGCCGTCGTGACTTCAAGGGCTTTCCCCTCACACTTTGTTTCTTGG
>NW_023235569.1:353-1138 GCF_002007445.2 Ailuropoda melanoleuca | reverse complement strand
GGTGTAGGGGCCTGGGGAGGATCCAGCCCTTAGAACCAAGAAAAAAAGTGTGAGGGGAAAGCCCATGAAGTCACGACGGCTTTATGAAATGGGGAACAGAATCAAGGTGCTTTGATACCGTGAGTGAAACACAAGGAACACAGCACTGAGAAACACAATTCGGCGAAAACACGCTTCCAACGAAATGTTTGCTCCCTGGGGAAATCCTGTCAAAACTGCTGGCGGCAATGGAACGAAAAGGCCCAAAAGACGTCCGTCAGAAACAACACCGTACAGGGACCGTCTTAGCACTATCATCACCCTTCGTGAATAGGGAAACATGAGGGAAAGTGGTCGCGGAAGCCTGACGAGAGTGCCCCATAGTGGTCTCTGAGACACCACACAGTCCAGGGAAATATCAACGATCATCATCTCTCGTGAGTAAGGGAGCATGAATGAAAAGGTTCAGGATTTTCGAGGACTCAGCGCCCTTCTCATTGGTAATAAAGCAGAGCGTCCAGGGAAACACCTCCAGCGAACAGCAGCCTTTTCACTGGGGACCCCGATTCCACATTGGGTGTAGGGGCCTGGGGAGGATCCAGCCCTTAGAACCAAGAAACAAAGTGTGAGGGGAAAGCCCTTGAAGTCACGACGGCCTTATGGAAGTGGGAACAGGAATCAAGGGGCTTTGGTACCGTGAGTGAAACACGACGAACCCAGCACTGAGAAAGACAATTCGGCCAAAACCCGCTTCCAACGAAATGCTTGCTCCCTGGGGAAATCCTGTCAAAACTGCTGGCGGCAAT
>NW_023235569.1:0-170 GCF_002007445.2 Ailuropoda melanoleuca | reverse complement strand
AATATCAACGACCATCATCTCTCGTGAGTAAGGGAGCATGAATTAAAAGGTTCAGGATTTTCGAGGACTCAGCGCCCTTCTCATTGGTAATTAAGCAGCGCGTCCAGGAAAACACCTCCACAAACAGCAGCCTTTTCACTGGGGACCAAGATTCCACATTGGGTGTAGGG
>NW_023235568.1:0-1019 GCF_002007445.2 Ailuropoda melanoleuca | reverse complement strand
AAGGTTGTCAATCCAAGAAGAAGATACAAAATTCATAAATATTTATGCACTGCACATAGGAGCACCTAATATATAAAACAAATATTCACAGACCTAAAGGAAAAGATAGACAGCAATACAATAATTGTAGGGGACCTTAATACCCCACTTATATCAATGGAAAAATCATCCACACAAAAAATCAATAACGAAACATTAACCTTAAATGATACATTAAACCAGATGGACTTAATATATACAGAACATTCCATCCCAAACCAGCAGAGTACACATTCTTGTCATGTGCACATAGAACATGCTCAAGGACAGATGACACGTTAGGCCACAAAAGAAGTCTTAATAATTTTTTTTTAAAGGAGATAGAAGTTTATTGAATACGTGGCAAGGGAGGAGCAGGCAGGACAGAAAAGGAGAGACTGTCGTCCACAAGGTGGTGGTGAGGGCCCAAAGTTATAGGGGGGAGTGAGGAGGTATAGGAATGTATGGAATTTTCCTTGAGTCTTAATAACTTTAAGAAGACATATATCAGGCATGTTTCCTGACTACAATGGTACGAAACTGAAATCAACTACAAGAAAAAAACCTGGAAAAATCACAAATAGGCGGAAATTAAGCAACATGCTACTTAACAACCAATGGTTCTATAAAGAAATCAAACGAGAAATTAAAAAATAACATGATACAATGAAAGTGAAAAAACAGTTTACCAAAATTTATGGTATGCAGCAAAAGCAGGTCTAAGATGGAAGTTCACAGCAATAAAGTCTACCTCAAGAAAGAAGAAAAATCTCAATCTAACTTTACATCTCAAGCAACTGCAGAAAGAACAAATGAGGCACAAATTTGTAGAAGGAAAGAAACAACGAAGATCAGAGAGGAAATAAATGAGAGACTAAAAAGACAATAGAAAAAAATTAACGGAACTAAGAGCTGGTTCTTTGAAAAGAACCAAACTGACAAATCTTTAGCTAGATTGACCAAGAAAAAAAGAGAGATCAAATAAGAAATGAAAGAGATGC
>NW_023235567.1:0-1019 GCF_002007445.2 Ailuropoda melanoleuca | reverse complement strand
CTGAGCAGGGAGCCCGATGAGGGGCTTGATCCCAGGACCCTGGGATCATGACCTGAGCTGAAGGCAGACGCCTGACCCCGGAGCCACCCGGGCACCCCCAGGGCACCTTCCTCTACTGTGCCACTGTACTTCAGGTATAAGGAATAGAATTAATCCTTTGTAGCCCTCTTTACTCTCCTCATTTGTGATTTTACTTGTTACGAATGCAGCAGTACCTTCTTCCATGTGAATTCCTGTAGCCGTTAGCCCGGGGACCTCAGCCCAGGTGCGAGCCGCGTGACTCTACCAAATTGAATATGTTCGGGCTTAACTGGTGCTGAGATGCTGAGCATCTCAAAATGCATTTTGGTTTGATACATAACAGTTCTTCCAGATGGAATGTTTGTGTAACATGGGAATGGCTTAAACAGGTTTTTTGAATAAGATTTAAATTGGAGGGAAATACTGGAATTGCATGAGAAAAATTAAGTTAACATAATTTAGACTTGTAAGTAGCTATTTGAAATGCATGGTGATACTGACTACAGGGCATGTGATGGGACAATTGAAACCATTAAACCTTAACAAGCTAGCCTTACTTTTTCTCTCCTAAAACCTCGTCTGTTGACATTTGGGTGTCGAAGTGAACAACCGTTTCACTTCGTGTGTGACACGCTTGGTGTGTTAAATCTAGACTTTAAATAACTAAGGTTGGTGCCGGAGTGGATTGGTTTCAAGCAGGATACCGCTTTGTGAGCCTCTTGAGAAGGGTTGTGACTTGCAGTGGGTCACGCTCCATGCGCGCTACTCAGGTGCGCCTGAGATAAAATCATCAGAATGCGACGGTGTGGATAGAGCTGGCTCCTTTTGCCTTTGCCCTGCCTCTGGTTGCAGAGCCTGGTGCCCTTAGAAATCTCCTGTCTGTGCTGACGTCGGTGATGCTGGACAAACACAGGAGCAAACAGGACTGTTAATTCCAAACTATATTAAGTACGGTGAAACTATTGAGTGCTTTTCTTGGTAAAGAGACAAAGTTTTTT
>NW_023235566.1:0-1018 GCF_002007445.2 Ailuropoda melanoleuca | reverse complement strand
AAATTCTTGAGGAGACTTCACATCTCCTATCAGCAGACATAGACAAAATTTCAACTTAAAGAGAATTTGTTTATAGACCAAGTAGAAGAGTTCTCTTTAAGTTACGAAAATTTTACAAAAGGTACACTTTAGGAATCAGAAAAACAATGAAAATACTGATTCTAGACAGTCACGAATTCACTCAACAATGGCTCATTCTACATTTACTCATCATCATCCCAAGCTAGTCTCCCAATGCTATACATCTGCTTGTTTAATAAATTATCCTAAGTAGAGATGTAAAATTATAAATGGTCCAAACCTGCTAGTATTGTAATTGTTAAATGTAATAAATACATTTCAGAAACATGTACTTGTATATTCCCACATCAACCCTGAAACATATTTTTGTATTGAATAGAATACTTAAGACATGAAAATGTATGATATTCTCCAAGCTCCTAGAATTTGAAAGTGACTAAGGATTGGTGAGAAAAATCCCAAATATAATAATGCTTATATATTCAGTGACAAGAGCACAGCCTACCCTTAGTGACAAAAATTTATATTTATAACTCATGTTTCCCTGTAGAATTTCTGAATCCTTAGAAGCAAAGGTTCCCAAAGTATCCTCCTAAAGAGCATTCCAGAAATGCTGATTCCAAAGACTATTGATAGAGTGAGTCAGCAATCCCTGATACTGGGATTGGGGATTTCGTAAATTAACCTTCTCACTAGACTATGATGATTATTCAGATTTAGAACTACAAGTCTAAAAAAATACTATATTCAAGTGAAATATATAAAGCATAGTGATACATGGTTCTCAAAGTGCTTTAACATGTGCTCATTATTCACTCAAATCTAAGCCATTTCTAAAAACTAAATGTGAGGTGTTATGGTTATATACCAAAATCAGAGCCAACATGCTTGTACACTTCAATTTTACTTTATGCATCCAACACATGAGAAATGTGATTGGGCATGTTTTCTTGGCCATGACTCCCCATTCCCACCTGTTTTGAAGAGCAAACAAGAA
>NW_023235565.1:0-1018 GCF_002007445.2 Ailuropoda melanoleuca | reverse complement strand
AAACCCACCTTACTCTCCAGGAAATGAGTCTCCAGGCAGACGTGAGACACCTAAACAATATGTCACTTCACATACTTTGTGTGTGTGAGTGTAAGTCAGTAAGCGGGTTCTGGGTTTGCCAAAGTGCACCTGACGGCTGCTGCAGGAGAAGGGCTACTCCCTCATGGCAGGAAGCATGGCTTCAAGCATTAGGCTCTGAAAAGGAGCTGGAGAGGTGTGCAGACGCCTGGCAGAGCTATTTCCGTGGCATTGACCAGATTTGGAGTCCAATGTAGTGCACCGTTCCCAAAGTGTTCCATGAAATGTTCTGTGAGAAGTAAGTTGCTTTCCTGGGGACTCCTCCAGACCCTTGAAATGCCAGCATGAAGTGTGAGTGTCCAAGGAGGGAAAGTATGAATTCTATACTCCACAGACTTACTGGAAAGTGATCATTTTTGATGTAGAATGTACATCTAGAGGCCTGAGCAGCCCCTTGGGCAAAGCTGATTCAGGATCAGAAACACCAGGCTAAATCATTTCTTTGTTCTAGCTCTTCCCAGGGGATCCAGATATAGACACAGATGTTTGCAGGCAGCTGTGCATTTCCAGCAGCCAAATGGGGGTCACTATCCAGGAGAGCACAGTCATTTGGAAGAACCTGATGGGGTATGGTAGGGAGATAATGGCCCTCCAAAGATGTCCACATTCAAATCCCTAGAACTTGTGAATATGTTACTTTACATAAATGTTAAAAGGGACTTTGCACATGTGTTTAGCTTAAAGGTACTGAGATAGGCCATCATCCTAGAGTATCAGGATGGGCCCAGTGTAATCAGAGGGAGGCAGGTGGGTGAGGTCTGAGGAGATGCAAGGGCAGAAGCAGAGGTCGTAGGAATGTGGGGCCATGAGTCAGGGAATGTAGGCAGCCTCTAGAAACTGGAAGAGGCAAAGAAATGGATTCTCTCTGGAGCCTCCAGAAGGAACACAGCCCTGCCACCCATTTTAGACTTCTTCTTTTTTTTTTTTTTTTTTTTAAGTT
>NW_023235564.1:0-1018 GCF_002007445.2 Ailuropoda melanoleuca | reverse complement strand
CTGGCGGGGAGGGTGGGGGGTGCTGCCGCGGCAGTTGGCGAGGTCGCTGCGGGTCGGAGGTCACGGGGTCAGGGAGCTGGAGCTTCGGGTTGTGCCCAGCGCTGGGATGCCAGGTCCGGGTAGGGGGCGCGTTGGGGTCGATCCTTCTTTTCTTTAGGAAATTCCTCTGGGAGAAAACAACTTTGGGCAGGATATTGTGTGATGTGCGGGCGAACGGGACTTTCATTCATTTGCAGTTAGCGATCAGCCTTCTCCCCGCCCTTCGGTGCCCTCGGGCTGTCGCCCACGCTCCGCAGGACAGCGTTCAGAGCCCTTCGTGAGCGGAGAGGGCCATGTTTACCTCTCATTTAAGATTTGAACCTGTATGTCTTGTACTCCTCACCCCCTTTTCCCGTCTCTGTTAATTTGTATCTCTCTTTAAGTTCCTCTTCATCTCCGTGAGTGTGCGTGCAATCTCATTTATTCACTGAGCGTATACTGCCTCAGCTCTCCTTGGCCAGGCAGGCCCTGTGCTGGAATTTGGGTACCTGGTAGTAACCAGCATAGCGCTAGCCCTTGTTAACTTACAACTTAGGTTTAGCGGTGAGACAGACACTATAAACTCGGAACAAACAAGTCAGCGAGAAAATCTGGGGAGTCATGACGGCTGTAAAGGGAAAAATCCAAGATGCATGGAGGTTCAGAGGCCCGATGTGCTCATTCCTCCCTCCAGCCATAATAAGGTGCCTGTCTGGCCCCGTGGGGGGTGATGCTGGGGCTACAGCAGTGCCCATACAGCCCTGGTTCCTGTCCTCGGGGAGCTACGAGTACAGAGCAGAAGACAGCGGCAGTCTGGAGCGGTGGTGGCCTGATGGAAGCACAGGCGAAGGGGTCAGGACCAGGATGGAGGGACTGTGGTAGCCCAGCTTAGGCATGTGACGCAGCCTGGGCGTGTCGGTGAAGCTTCCTGGAAGAGGTACCTCCAATAATGAGGAATTTGCTCGGAGAAGGGGATTTGTGGTGAGAGGCCTGTGCCAAG
>NW_023235563.1:0-1018 GCF_002007445.2 Ailuropoda melanoleuca | reverse complement strand
AAAAAAAAAAAAGTGCCAGGATTCTCAAATATCTTAAATATGCTTCTCTCCTGCCATTTCTGCCTGCAGACAGCATTTGTGGGACTGTGACCTTCAGGATTACCTCAAGAATAATGAGCCCCAGGCACCTTCTCAGCTCCATTAGTGACTGAGATACAATACTCTGTCCCCAGCACACAAACAGGCCACTCTGAGGGCCAGGCGTGAACCCCAGGCTTTCTGACTGAACGGAACTCTCTAACCCCAGGACAATGAAGGAGCGAACAGGAAGCCAGGCATCATTATACAGGGGATGCGGCTACGACAGGGGATAATGGGATGCTGGAGCACAGTGGCTGGGTTCTGAGCCGGGGCTTTAGGAAGCACTAGTTAATAGGACGTCTGCTGGTTGCTGGGGGTTGCTGAGGGACAGGGCCATTTAGGAGTGAGGACATTGGGCACACGGCTTTAACACCTAATATCTCCGCCACATGCATGCCCACAGACCTGACCTGGGCAATGCTTCGATCTCATTGGACTTTCTGATTTTTAGTAAAACTTTGATTAACTTGAATGCTCGACAAAAATAGGGATTTATGGCTAATAAAGTTCATTTTGCATAATTGAGAATTAACTAGAAACTGCACCCCTTTTCAGTTTCAATGTTTATAGAAAATGTTTTTTACCAAATGTACTTGCTTTCTTTTCTACCCTTAGTATTAGCGGATAGTTAACTTTAATTAATGATTTCAGGGTCTTTGGGGACTTCAGACAATACACCCTTTCTCATCAAGTATTTCTTGAATTTCCACTCTAAGTTAAACACCATGCTAGGTCCTGGGATGTCACTGCCCCAGACCTCACCAAGGGCTTGGATGACAGAGCCCCTGAGCACACAGCCCCAAATGAACTCCATGATGCATGGGGTTTTCTGTGTGGGGTATCTATCCCCAAATCTCTAACATGTGAAAATCAAAGGAGAGAACAATTTACTTCCAATATGTCGAGCCATGTTAGTCCTGGGATGCAGTGCAAAGAG
>NW_023235562.1:0-1018 GCF_002007445.2 Ailuropoda melanoleuca | reverse complement strand
CTTCCTGCTTTCATTGTCATTTTTTGTCATTTTTACCCTGTGTAGGACTTGTATGAATGGGACAGTGGTGAAAGGAAAGCAATGTTTATTAAGAACTTCAATGCCAAGGAGTACTGTAAGCATTTTTCATTAAAATGCATTACCTTATTCCCTTATCATATAACATAAGACATATTATCTTCACAATAAAAGGAAGCAGGCTCCTTAGAGAAATGCCTACTCTATGGTTGGGCAGGGAAAACACAAGAGGAGCCTGGAACATCTTGTAATCCCAGAAAGTAAGAAAGTGAGCCCACTCCAGTCCCCCAAACCTGAAGAAAAGAAAAAGAAAAAGAAAGAAAAGATGGAAGCATGTCAAAAAGACATCAAGGGCATAGGGACCAATTTCTTTAAAAAAATCTCAATGGAACAACCGAATTGAAACAATTTGAATAAGTAAATAAATAATATTAATTCTATATTATAACTCAAAGGATAAAATAAATACCCATATAGTCTGAGTCATTCTCCCTCTTTCTCTCTCTCTCTATATATGTGTATCTATATATAGCCATAGTCTATACTGATTGAATCAATTAATTATGGATGAAAAGGACAAATCTTCTTTAATAAAGAATTACAAATAATAAGCTTAGGAAGAATGAAAGAAATTGAAAATTGCCAGTAAAATAGTAATAATTGCTGTAGGAAGATCTACTGATAAATTATAAAATTAATTAGCAGAACTTTAAGGAGAAACAGGATATTTAGACAGTCTCAAAGTTTCTCCCCCAAGTATTTATTAATTACTCTAATGATTTTAACATATATCCACAAGTTCTTTGACACTCCTTGCTCCTGGAGGTCTGATAATGAGCAAACATCCCATAGATTCAAATTGAAGGACCTTACACAAAAGTACTCTTCAAAAGCCATGAAAAGGAAAGAAAGACGACTGTCACAAATTAGAGAAGATAAAGAAGATGTGGCAATTAAATGAACTGTGGATCCTAGAAAAGCAACAACAAAAGGGTATTAG
>NW_023235561.1:0-1018 GCF_002007445.2 Ailuropoda melanoleuca | reverse complement strand
TAGATCCTTTTTTTTTTTTTTTTTTTTTTTGCTGTTTTATCAATGGGTAAAGGAGTCAGACCTCTATAATACATATTAAAAACATATAATTTAAAATATTTAAATGACATGCAGCTTTCCCAGCATGTATTTCATTTGTACAGTGTTGTTTTGCCTTCATGTTGGGGGGGGAGAGATTGGAGGGGAACGTTCTTCCACGGCAAGGCTGGGGTCTGCCTGGTGGCACTGTTCCAGGACGTTCTTCTGCAAGCTGCTGAGGTCACAGAGAGACAATCTATTGCAAGTATTTCTGGAACCCCAACTAATTTTGCTCTTGGTGTTACTCTTAGCAAGTGTCCTGAAGACAGTACTTCACAGGAGTGATAAGATGGACATAGATCAAAGTGTGTGCTTGGAGTGCCCGTAAGTGCCTGATCTGGACTGCAGGGCCCCTGCTTCCTGGGAGAGAGGAAGCTTGCATCCGGCGTCCACTTACTGTGCTCATTTCAGTGCCTCGCACACTGCTGAGTGGCTCTGTCTACTGCTGTATGTTCTGCAGTGATCTAGAGTGGTTGTTTTTCCTTGTTTTAAGCAAATGAAATAATTTATTAAATAAACTTACTATTTCTGCATGTTCAGCAGACAATTATGAATATTTTTACAACTAAGAAGTAGTTAATATCTAAGTTACCCTTTTAAGGAAGAAAAAATGAAATTCAATGATATATTTGTGATTTCATTGTGAGTTCACATGGGAGCCATATATTTTTTTCTGCAGGGGTGAGGTGCGGTACTATTGAGAAAAGAGGGGCTCTCTGAAACCAGCCTCTTGGTCCCTCTCTGTCTCTCAACAGCCTTTGCCGATTCATCCATGTAGCACATGTTTACTGAGCACCTACTGCTCCTGGCATTTTGTCGGCAGTAGAACTTTACTGTAAGCAATGAGCTAGCGTTTCTCTGGGATGCACACTCCAAGGAAAGGAGCAGAGAAGACGCTCTCATCTGTCTGTCTCCTCCCTCCTTTCTCCCCAAGCTTTGC
>NW_023235560.1:0-1018 GCF_002007445.2 Ailuropoda melanoleuca | reverse complement strand
GAGCCTGATGTGGGGCTTGATCCCATAATGCCGGGATCACGCCCTGAGCCGAAGGCAGACACTTAACCGCTCTGCCACCCAGGCACCCCTCGAATTATTCTTTTTAAATCTTCTGTTTCTTATTTATTCTCTACCACTCTTAGTCACAAGTATCTTTCTTTACATTTACTCTAATGATTAAAAAAAAAAGCCATTTGGAAATTTTTTTCTTCCCCAACCACATTTGGAGAAGTTCATGCATAAAGATATTCCCAAGACTTCAAAATTCCATGTGCCATCATTCCATACAGGAAATTCTTGAACATATGGCAAACTGTAGTATAGAGGAGTTTTCATCACCTAGAAGAGTATCTCAGAAGCCCATTGTGCATGGGGCACCTGGGTGATTCAGTCAGTGGAGTCAGACTCTTGATTTCAGCTCAGGTCATGATCTCAGGATTGTGAGTTAGAGCCCTGCATCAGGCTCCACACTGGGCATGGAGTCTGCTCAAGATTCTCTCTCCCTCTCCATCTGCCCATCCCCCCACCTCTCTCTGAAAAAATACCTCAAAAGTTAAATACCTCAAAGAACGTTTGTTTATTTAATTTATACTTATTGGTATTTGCCATATTAAAATCAAAATTAAAAATTAAAACTAATATTTTTTCAAATAATTCAGTTTATAACAATAATAAATTCATTACATATTAACATAAGCAACATATTTTTATGAAGAATATCTTTCAAAACAAAAAGAGAGTAGTGAGAGGAGCCCATAATTTTCACATTTTTCACATGTCTTTAATATCTTGCTCAGTAGAAGACATCTAGATCCTCCTATCTGCTTCTCTATTCAGGCTGTTATAGTACCACTCCACTGTATACTCAGAAGAGAACAAGAAAAAGGCAAATGAATTTTAGATATTATTGTGAAAATTTTGACTTTCTGGATCCACTGAAAGGGTCTCAAGAATTTCCAAGGTTCTCCAACCACACTTTGAGAACAGCCTCCTGGGTAGCGCAGTCGTTAAAGCGACT
>NW_023235559.1:22916-26813 GCF_002007445.2 Ailuropoda melanoleuca | reverse complement strand
AAGGGCTGGATCCTCCCCAGGCCCCTACACCCAATGTGGAATCGGGGTCCCCAGTGAAAAGGATGCTGTTCTCTGGAGTTGTTTTCCTGGACGCTCTGCTTTATTACCAATGAGAAGGGCTCTGAGTACTCGAAAATACTGAAGGTTTTCGTTCATGCTCCCTTACTCACGAGAGATGATCGTTGATATATCCCTTGACTGTGTGGTGTCTCAGAGACCATTATGGGGCACTCTCGTCAGGCTTCCGCGACCACTTTCCCTCATGTTTCCCTATTCATGAAGGGTGATGATAGTGCTAAGACGGTCCCTGTACGGTGTTGTTTCTGACGGACGTGTTTTGGGCCTTTTCGTTCCATTGCCGCCAACAGTTCTGACAGGATTTCCCCAGGGAGCAAACATTTCGTTGGAAGCGGGTTTTGGCCGAATTGTCTTTCTCAGTGCTGTGTTCGTCGTGTTTCACTCACGGTACCAAAGCACCTTGATTCCTGTTCCACCTTCCATAAGGCCGTCGTGACTTCAAGGGCTTTCCCCTCACACTTTGTTTCTTGGTTCTAAGGGCTGGATCCTCCCCAGGCCCCTACACCCAATGTGGAATCGGGGTCCCCAGTGAAAAGGCTGCTGTTCGCTGGAGGTGTTTTCCTGGACGCTCTGCTTTATTACCAATGAGAAGGGCGCTGAGTCCTCGAAAATCCTGAACCTTTTCATTCATGCTCCCTTACTCACGAGAGATGATGATCGTTGATATTTCCCTGGACTGTGTGGTGTCTCAGAGACCACTATGGGGCACTCTCGTCAGGCTTCCGCGACCACTTTCCCTCATGTTTCCCTATTCACGAAGGGTGATGATAGTGCTAAGACGGTCCGTATATGGTGTTGTTTCTTATGGACGTGTTTTGGACCTTCTCGTTCCATTGTCGCCTGCAGTTTTGACAGGATTTCGCCAGGGAGCAAACATTTTGTTGGAAGCCGGTTTAGGCCGAATTGTCTTTCTCAGTGCTGTGTTCGTCGTGTTTCACTCACGGTACCAAAGCCCCTTGATTCCTGTTCCACCTTCCATAAGGCCGTCGTGACTTCAAGGGCTTTCCCCTCACACTTTGTTTCTTGGTTCTAAGGGCTGGATCCTCCCCAGGCCCCTACACCCAATGTGGAATCGGGGTCCCCAGTGAAAAGGCTGCTGTTCGCTGGAGGTGTTTCCCTGGACGCTCTGCTTTATTACCAATGAGAAGGGCGCTGAGTCCTCGAAAATCCTGAACCTTTTCATTCATGCTCCCTTACTCACGAGAGATGATGATCGTTGATATTTCCCTGGACTGTGTGGTGTCTTAGAGACCACTATGGGGCACTATCATCAGGCTTCCGCGACCACTTTCCCTCATGTTTCCCTATTCACGAAGGGTGATGATAGTGCTAAGACGGTCCCTGTACGGTGTTGTTTCTGACGGACGTGTTTTGGGCCTTTTCGTTCCACTGCCGCCATCAGCTTTGACAGGATTTCCCCAGGGAGCAAACATTTCGTTGGAAGCGGGTTTTGGCCGAATTGTCTTTCTCAGTGCTGTGTTCGTCGTGTTTCACTCACGGTACCAAAGCACCTTGATTCCTGTTCCACCTTCCATAAGGCCGTCGTGACTTCAAGGGCTTTCCCCTCACACTTTGTTTCTTGGTTCTAAGGGCTGGATCCTCCGCAGGCCCCTACACCCAATGTGGAACTGGGGTCCCAAGTGATAAGGCTGCTGTTCCCTGGAGCTGTTTCCCTGGAGGCTCTGTTTTTTAGCAATGAAAAGGGCGCTGAGTCCTCGAAAATCCTGACCCTTTTCATTCATGCTCCCTTACTCACGACAGATGATGATCGTTGATATTTCCCTGGACTGTGTGGGGTCTCAGAGACCACTATGGGGCACTCTCGTCAGGCTTCCGCGACCTCTTTCCCTCATGTTTCCCTATTGACGAAGGGTGATGATAGTGCTAAGACGGACCCTGTACGGTGTTGTTTCTGACGGACGAATTTTAGGCCTTTTCGTTCCTNGGGCCTTTTCGTTCCATTGCCGCTAGCAGTTTTGACAGGATTTCCCCAGGGAGCAAACATTTCGTCGGAAGCGGGTTGGCCAAAATGTCTTTCTCAGTGCTGTGTTCGTCGTGTTTCACTCACGGTACCAAAGCCCCTTGATTCCTGTTCCACCTTCCATAAGGCCGTCGTGACTTCAAGGGCTTTCCCCACACTTTGTTTCTTGGTTCTAAGGGCTGGATCCTCCCCAGGCCCCCACACCCAATGTGGAATCGGGGTCCCTGGTGAAAATGCTGCTGTTCGCTGGAGGTGTTTTCCTGGACGCTCTGCTTTATTACCAATGAGAACGGCGCTGAGTCCTCAAAAATCCTTACCCATTTCATTCATGCTCCCTTACTCACGAGAGATGATGATCGTTGATATTTCCCTGGACTGTGTGGTGTCTCAGAGACCACTATGGGGCACTATCTTCAGGCTTCCACGACCACTTTCCCTCATGTTTCCCTATTCACAAAGGGTGGTGATAGTGCTAAGACGGTCCCTGTATGTTGTTGTCTGACGGATGTGTTTTGGGCCTTTTCGTTCCATTGCCGCCAGCAGTTTTGACAGGATTTCCCCAGGGAGCAAGCATTTCGTTGGAAGCGGGTTTTGGCCGAATTGTCTTTCTCAGTGCTGTGTTCGTCGTGTTTCACTCACGGTACCAAAGCCCCTTGATTCCTGTTCCACCTTCCATAAGGCCGTCGTGACTTCAAGGGCTTTCCCCTCACACTTTGTTTCTTGGTTCTAAGGGCTGGATCCTCCCCAGGCCCCTACACCCAATGTGGAATCGGGGTCCCCAGTGAAAAGGCTGCTGTTCGCTGGAGGTGTTTTCCTGGACGCTCTGCTTTATTACCAATGAGAAGGGCGCTGAATCCTCGAAAATCCGGAAGGTTTTCATTCATGCTCCCTTACTCACGAGAGACGAAGATCGTTGTTATTTCCCTGGACTGTGAGGGGTCCAGAGATCCACTATGGGGCACTCTCGTCAGGCTTCCGCGACCACTTTCCCTCATGTTTCCCTATTCACGAAAGGTGATGATAGTGCTAAGACGGTCCCTGTACGGTGTTGTTTCTAACGGAGGTGTTTTGGGCCTTTCGGTCCGTTGCCTCCAGCAGTTTTGACAGGATTTCCAAAGGGAGCAAACATTTCGTTGGTACCGGGTTGGGCCGAATTGTGTTTCTCAGTGCTGTGTTCGTCGTGTTTCACTCACGGTACCAAAGCACCTTGATTCCTGTTCCACCTTCCATAAGGCCGTCGTGACTTCAAGGGCTTTCCCCTCACACTTTGTTTCTTGGTTCTAAGGGCTGGATCCTCCTCAGGCCCCTACACCCAATGTGCAATCGGGGTCTCCAGTGAAAAGGCTGCTGTTCGCTGGAGGTGTTTTCCTGGACGCTCTGCTTTATTACCAATGAGAAGGGCGCTGAGTCCTCGAAAATCCTGAACCTTTTCATTCATGCTCCCTTACTCACGAGAGATGATGATCGTTGATATTTCCCTGGACTGTGTGGGGTCTCAGAGACCACTAAGGGGCACTCTCGTCAGGCTTCCGTGACCACTTTCCCTCATGTGTCCCTATTCATGAAGGGTGATGATAGTGCTGAGACGGTCCCTGTAGGGTGTTGTTTCTGACGGGCGTGTTTTGGGCCTTTTCGTTCCATTGGCGCCAGAAGTTTTGACAGGAATTACCCAGGGAGCAAGCATTTCGTTGGAAGCGGGTTTTGGCCGAATTGTCTTTCTCAGGGCTATGTTCGTCGTGTTTCTCTCACGGTACTNCCTTGATTCCTGTTCCAACTTCCATAAGGCCGTCGTGACTTCAAGGGCTTTCCCCTCACACTTTGTTTCTTGGTTCTAAGGG
>NW_023235559.1:20611-22749 GCF_002007445.2 Ailuropoda melanoleuca | reverse complement strand
CAATGTGGAATCAGGGTCCCCAGTGAAAAGGCTGCTGTTCGCTGGAGGTGTTTTCCTGGACGCTCTGCTTTATTACCAATGAGAAGGGTGCTGAGTCCTCGAAAATCCTGACTCCTTTCATTCATGCTCCCTTACTCACTAGAGATGATGATCGTTGATATTTCCCTGGACTGTGTGGTGTCTCAGAGACCACTATGGGGCACTCTCGTCAGGCTTCCGCGACCACTTTCCCTCATGTTTCCCTATTCACGAAGGGTGATGATAGTGCTAAGACGGTCCCTGTACGGTGTTGTTTCTGACGGACGTGTTTTGGGCCTTTTCGTTCCATTGCCGCCAGCAGTTTTGACAGGATTTCCCCAGGGAGCAAACATTTCGTTGGAAGCGGGTTTTGGCCGAATTGTCTTTCTCAGTGCTGTGTTCGTCGTGTTTCACTCACGGTACCAAAGCACCTTGATTCCTGTTTCACCTTCCATAAGGCCGTCGTGACTTCAAGGGCTTTCCCCTCACACTTTGTTTCTTCGTTCTAAGGGCGGGATCCTCCCCAGGCCCCTACACCCAATGTGGAATCGGGGTCCCCAGTGAAAAGGCTGCTGTTCGCTGGAGGTGTTTCCCTGGACGCTCTGCTTTATTACCAATGAGAAGGGCGCTGAGTCCTCGAAAATCCTGAACCTTTTCATTCATGCTCCCTTACTCACGAGAGATGATGATCGTTGATATTTCCCTGGACTGTGTGGGGTCTCAGAGACCACTATGGGGCACTCTCGTCAGGCTTCCGCGACCACTTTCCCTCATGTTTCCCTATTCACGAAGGGTGATGATAGTGCTAAGACGGTCCCTGTACGGTGTTGTTTCTGACGGACGTGTTTTGGGCCTTTTCGTTCCATTGCCGCCAGCAGTTTTGACAGGATTTCCCCAGGGAGCAAGCATTTCGTTGGAAGCGGGTTTTGGCCGAATTGTCTTTCTCAGTGCTGTGTTCGTCGTGTTTCACTCACGGTACCAAAGCCCCGTTGATTCCTGTTGCACCTTCCATAAGGCCGTCGTGATTTCAAGGGCTTTCCCCTCACACTTTGTTTCTTGTTCTATGGGCTGGATCCTCCCCAGGCCCCTACACCCAATGTGGAATCGGGGTCCCCAGTGAAAAGGCTGCTGTTCGCTGGAGGTGTTTTCCTGGACGCTCTGCTTTATTACCAATGAGAAGGGCGCTGAGTCCTCGAAAATCCTGAACCTTTTCATTCATGCTCCCTTACTCACGAGAGATGATGATCGTTGATATTTCCCTGGACTGTGTGGTGTCTCAGAGACCACTGTGGGGCACTCTCGTCAGGCTTCCGCGACCACTTTCCCTCATGTTTCCCTATTCACGAAGGGTGATGATAGTGCTAAGACGGTCCCTGTACGGTGTTGTTTCTGACGGACGTGTTTTGGGCCTTTTCGTTCAATTGCCGCCAGCAGTTTTGACAGGATTTCCCCAGGGAGCAAACATTTCGTTGGAAGCGGGTTTTGGCCGAATTGTCTTTCTCAGTGCTGTGTTCGTCGTATTTCATTCACAGTACCAAAACACCTTGATTCTTGTTCCACCTTCCATAAGGCCGTCGTGACTTCAAGGGCTTTCCCCTCACACTTTGTTTCTTGGTTCTAAGGGCTGGATCCTCCTCAGGCCCCTACACGCAATGTGGAATCGGGGTCCCCAGTGAAAATGATGCTGTTCTCTGGAGGTGTTTTCCTGGACGCTCTGCTTTATTACCAATGAAAAGAGCTCTGAGTCCTTTAAAATACTGAAGCTTTTCATTCATGCTCCCTTACTCACGAGAGATGATGATCGTTGATATTTCCCTGGACTGTGTGGTGTCTCAGAGACCACTGTGGGGCACTCTCGTCAGGCTTCCGCGACCACTTTCCCTCATGTTTCCCTATTCACGAAGGGTGATGATAGTGCTAAGACGGTCCCTGTACGGTGTTGTTTCTGACGGACGTGTTTTGGGCCTTTTCATTCCATTGTCGCCAGCAGTACTGATAGAATTTAAACTGGAAGGAAACATTTCATTGGAAGCGGCTGTTGGCCAAATTGTGTTTCTCGGTGCTGTGTTCGTCGTGTTTCACTCACGGTACCAAAGCCCCTTGATTCCTGTTCCACCTTC
>NW_023235559.1:19062-20514 GCF_002007445.2 Ailuropoda melanoleuca | reverse complement strand
CAATGTGGAATCGGTGTCCCCAGTGAAAAGGCTGCTGTTTGCTGGAGGTGTTTTCCTGGACGCTCTGCTTTATTAAAAAGGAGAAGGGCGCAGATTTCTCGAAAATCCGGAACCTTTTCATTCATGCTACATTAGTGACGAGAGATGATGTTCATTGTTATTTCCCTGGACTGCGCGGTGTCTCAGAGACAACTTTGTGGCAACTCGTCAGGCTTCCGCGACCACTTTCCCTCATTTTTCTCTGTTCACGAAGGGTGATGATAGTGCTAAGACGGTCCCTGTACGGTGTTGTTTCTGACGGACGTGTTTTGGGCCTTTTCGTTCCTTTGCCGCCAGCAGTTTTGACAGGATTTCCCCAGGAAGCAAACATTTCTTTGGAAGCGGGTGTTGGCCGAATTCTGTTTCTCCCTGCTGTGTTCATCGTGTTTCACTCACGGGACCAAAGCACATTGATTCCTGTTCCATCTTCCATAAGGCCGACTTGACTTCAAGGGCTTTCCCCTCACACTTTGTTTCTTGGTTCTAAGGGCTGGATCCTCCACAAGTCCCTACACCCAATGTGGAATCGGGGTCCCCAGTGAAAAGGCTGCTGTTCGCTGGAGGTGTTTTCCTGGACGCTCTGCATTATTACCAATGAGAAGGGCGCTGAGTGCTCGAAAATCCTGAACCTTTTCATTCATGCTCCCTTACTCACGAGAGATGATGATCGTTGATATTTCCCTGGACTGTGTGGTGTCTCAGAGACCACTGTGGGGCACTCTCGTCAGGCTTCCGCGACCACTTTCCCTCATGTTTCCCTATTCACGAAGGGTGATGATAGTGCTAAGACGGTCCCTGTACGGTGTTGTTTCTGACGGACATGTTTTTGGCATTTTCACTCGATTCCCACCAGCAGTTATGATAGGATTTCCCCAGGAAGCAAACTTCGTTGGAAGCGGCTGTTGGCCAAATTTTGTTTCTCAGTGCTATGTTGGTCGTGTTTCACCCACGGTACCAAATTCCTTGATTCCGCTTCCACCTTCAAAATGCCGAGGAGATTTCAATGGATTTATGATCACACTTTTTTCTCTGTTCTAAGGGCTGGACCCTTCCCAGGCCCCTACAAATAATGTGGAATCGGGGTCCCCTTTGAAAAGGCTGCTGTTCGCTGGAGGCGTTTTCCTGGACACTCTGTTTTAATACCAATGAGAAGGGTGATGAGTCCTCGAAAATCCTGAACCTTTTCATTCATGCTCCCTTACTCACGAGATGTGATGTTCGTTTATATTTCCCTGGACTGTGTGGTGTCTCAGAGACCTCAATGTGGCACTCTCGTCAGGTTTCCAGGACCACTTTCCCTCATGTTTCCCTATTCACGAAGGGTGATGATAGTGCTAAGAGGGTCCCTGAACGGTGTTGTTTCTGTCGGACGTGTTTTGGGACTTTTCGGTACATTGCCGACAACAGTTTTGG
>NW_023235559.1:18130-18835 GCF_002007445.2 Ailuropoda melanoleuca | reverse complement strand
TTTTGGCCGAATTGTCTTTCTCAGTGCTGTGTTTGTCGTGTTTCACTCATGGTACCAAAGCACCTTGATTCCTGTTCCACCTTTCATAAGGCCGACGTGACTTCAAGAGCTTTCTCCTCACACATTGTTTCTTGGGTCTAAGTGTTGGAACCTTCCCGGGTCCTACATCCAATGTGGATTCGGGGTCCCCAGTGAAAAGGCTGCTGTTCGCTGGAGGTGTTTTCCTGGACGCTCTGCTTTATTACCAATGAGAAGGGCGCTGAGTCCTCGAAAATCCTGAACCTTTTCATTCATGCTCCCTTACTCACGAGAGATGATGATCGTTGATATTTCCCTGGACTGTGTGGTGTCTCAGAGACCACTGTGGGGCACTCTCGTCAGGCTTCCGCGACCACTTTCCCTCATGTTTCCCTATTCACGAAGGGTGATGATAGTGCTAAGACGGTCCCTGTACGGTGTTGTTTCTGACGGACGTGTTTTGGGCCTTTTCGTTCCATTGACGCCAGCAGTTTTGACAGGATTTCCCAAGGANCACTCTCGTCAGGCTTCCACGACCACTTTCCCTCATGTTTCCCTATTCACGAAGTGTGATGATAGTGCTAAGTCGGTCCCTGTACTCTTTTGTTTCTGAGGGACATGTTTTTGGCCTTTTCATTCCATTGCCACCAGCAGTTTTGATAGGATTTACCCAGGAAGCAAACATTT
>NW_023235559.1:0-18099 GCF_002007445.2 Ailuropoda melanoleuca | reverse complement strand
CCCAGGGAGCAAACATTTCGTTGGAAGCGGGTTTTGGCCGAATTGTCTTTCTCAGTGCTGTGTTCGTCGTGTTTCACTCACGTTACCAAAGCACCTTGATTCTTGTTCCACCTTCCATAAGGCCGACGTGACTTCAACAGCTTTCTCCTCACAGTTTGGTTCTTGGTTCTAATGGCTGGACCCTTCCCAGGCCCCTAAACCCATGGTGGAATCGGGGTCCCCAGTGAAAAGGCTGCTGTTCGCTGGCGGCGTTTTCATGGACGCTCTTCTTTATTACCAATGAGAAGGGTGCTGAGTCCTCGAACATCCTGAATCTTTTCATTCATGCTCCCTTACTTACGAGATGTGATGTTCGTTTATATTTCTCTGGACTGTGTGGTGTCTCAGAGACCTCAATGTGGCATGNCACTGTGGGGCACTCTCGTCAGGCTTCCACGACCACTTTCCCTCATGTTTCCCTATTCACGAAGGGTGATGATAGTGCTAAGTCGGTCCCTGTACTATTTGTTTCTGACGGACATGTTTTGGGACTTTTCGTTCCATTGCCGACAACAGTTTTGACAGGATTTCCCAAGGAAGCAAACATTTCGTTGGAAGCGGGTTTTGGCCGAATTGTCTTTCTCAGTGCTGTGTTCGTCGTGTTTCACTCACGGTACCAAAGCACCTTGATTCCTGTTCCACCTTCCATAAGGCCGTCGTGACTTCAAGGGCTTTCCCCTCACACTTTGTTTCTTGGTTCTAAGGGCTGGATCCTCCCCAGGCCCCTACACCCAATGTGGAATCGGGGTCCCCAGTGAAAAGGCTGCTGTTCGCTGGAGGTGTTTCCCTGGACGCTCTGCTTTATTACCAATGAGAAGGGCGCTGAGTCCTCGAAAATCCTGAACCTTTTCATTCATGCTCCCTTACTCACGAGAGATGATGATCGTTGATATTTCCCTGGACTGTGTGGTGTCTCAGAGACCTCAATGTGGCACTCTCGTCAGGCTTCCACGACCACTTTCCCTCATGTTTCCCTATTCACGAAGTGTGATGATAGTGCTAAGTCGGTCCCTGTACTCTTTTGTTTCTGACGGACGTGTTTTGGGCCTTTTCGTTCCATTGACGCCAGCAGTTTTGACAGGATTTCCCAAGGAATCAAACATTTCGTTGGAAGCAGGTTTTGGCCGAATTGTCTTTCTCAGTGCTGTGTTCGTCGTGTTTCACTCACGTTACCAAAGCACCTTGATTCTTGTTCCACCTTCCATAAGGCCGACGTGACTTCAACAGCTTTCTCCTCACAGTTTGGTTCTTGGTTCTAATGGCTGGACCCTTCCCAGGCCCCTAAACCCATGGTGGAATCGGGGTCCCCAGTGAAAAGGCTGCTGTTCGCTGGCGGCGTTTTCATGGACGCTCTTCTTTATTACCAATGAGAAGGGTGCTGAGTCCTCGAACATCCTGAATCTTTTCATTCATGCTCCCTTACTTACGAGATGTGATGTTCGTTTATATTTCTCTGGACTGTGTGGTGTCTCAGAGACCTCAATGTGGCATGCTCGTCAGGCTTCCACGACCACTTTCCCTCATGTTTCCCTATTCACGAAGGGTGATGATAGTGCTAAGTCGGTCCCTGTACTATTTGTTTCTGACGGACATGTTTTGGGACTTTTCGTTCCATTGCCGACAACAGTTTTGACAGGATTTCCCAAGGAAGCAAACATTTCGTTGGAAGCGGGTTTTGGCCGAATTGTCTTTCTCAGTGCTGTGTTTGTCGTGTTTCACTCATGGTACCAAAGCACCTGGATTCCTGTTCCACCTTCCATAAGGCAGACGAGACTTCTAGAGCTTTCTCCTCACACATTGTTTCTTGGTTCTAAGGGCTGGAACCTTCCTAGGCACGTACACCCAATGTGCATTCGGGGTCCCCAGTGAAAAGGCTGCTGTTCGCTGGAGGTGTTTTCCTGGACGATCTGCTTTATTAAAAAGGAGAAGGGCACAGAGGTCTCGAAAATCCTGAACCTTTTCATTCATCCTCCATTTCTGACGAGAGATGATGTTCATTGTTATTTCCCTGGACTGCGGAGTGTCTCAGAGACAACTATGTGGCACTCTCGTCATTCTTCCTCGACCACTTTCCCTCATGTTTCTCTATTCTCGAAGGGTGATGATAGTGCTAAGACGGTCCCTGTACGGTGTTGTTTCTGACGGACGTGTTTTGGGCCTTTTCGTTCCATAGCCGCCAGCAGTTTTGACAGGATTTCCCAGGAAGCAAACATTTCGTTGGAAGCGGGTGTTGACCGAATTCTGTTTCTCCCTGCTGTGTTCATCGTGTTTCACTCACGGTACCAAAGCACTTTGATTTCTCTTCCATCTTCCATAAGGCCGACGTGACGTCAAGGGCTTTCCCCTCCCACTTTGTTTCCTGGTTCTAAGGGCTGGAAACTTCCCAGGCCCCTACACCCAATGTGGATTCGGGTTCTCCAGTAAAAAGGCTGCTGTTCACTGGAGGTGTTTTCCTGGACACTCTGCTTTATTACCAATGAGAAGTTTGCTGAATCCTCCAAAATCCTGAAACTTTTCATTCATGCTCCGTTATTCACGAGATGTGATGTTCGTTGATATTTCCCTGGACTGTGTGGTGTCTCAGAGACCTCAATGTGGCACTCTCGTCAGGCTTCCATGACCACTTTCCCTCATGTTTCCCTATTCACGAAGGGTGATGATAGTGCTAAGACGGTCCCTGTACGGTGTTGTTTCTGACGGACGTGTTTTGGGCATTTTAGTTCCATTGCCGCCAGCAGTTTTGACAGGATTTTCCCAGGAAGCAAACATTCCATTGGAAGTGGGTTTGGGCAGAATTGTCTTTCTCAGTGCTGTGTTTGTCGAGTTTCACTCAAGGTACCAAAGCCCCTTGATTCTTGTTCTCCTTCCATAAGGCCGACATAACTTCAAGAGCTTTCTCCTCACACTTTTTCTCTTGGTTCTGAGGCTGGTCCCTTCCCAGGCCTCTACACCCAATGTGGAATCGGGGTCCCCTGTGAAAAGGCTGCTGTTCGCCTGAGGCGTTTTCCTGAACGCTCTGCTTTATTACCAATGAGAAGGGTGCTGAATCCTCGAAAATCCTGAATCTTTTCATTCATGCTCCCTTACTCACGAGATGTGATGTTCGTTTATATTTCCCTGGACTGTGTGGTGTCCCAGAGACCTCAATGTGGCACTCTCGTCAGGGTTCCACGACCTCTTTCCCTCATGTTTCCCTATTCACGAAGGGTGATGAGAGTGCTAAGTCGGTCCCCGTACTCNTCTCATGTTTCTCTATTTCGAAGGGTGATGATAGTGCTAAGATGGTCCCTGTACGGTGTTGTATCTGACGGACGTGCTTTGGGCCTTTTCGTTCCATTGCCGCCAGCAGTTTGGACAGGATTTCCCCAGGAAGCAAACATTTCGTTGGAAGCGGGTTTTGGCCGAATTTTCTTTCTCAGTGCTGTGTTTGTTGTGTTTGACTCACGGTACCAAAGCACCTTGATTCCTGTTCCCCCTTCCATAAGACCAAGGTGACTTCAAGAGCTTTCTCCTCACACTTTGTTCCTTCGTTCTAAGGGCTGGAAACTTTCCAGGCCCCACAACCAATGTGGATACGGGGTCCCCAGTGAAAAGGCTGCTGTTCGCTGGAGGTGTTTTCCTAGACACTCTGCTTTATTACCAATGAGAAGGGCACTGATTCCTCGAATATCCTGAAGGTTTTCATTCATGCTCCCTTATTCACGAGAGATGATGATCGTTGATATTTCCCTGGACTGTGTGGGGTCTCAGAGACCACTATGTGGCACTCTCGTCAGGCTTAAGCAACCACTTTCCCTTTGTTTCCCTATTCACGAAGGGTGATGATAGTGCTAAGACGGTCACTGTACGGTGTTGTTTCTGACGGAAGTGTTTTGGGCCTTTTCGTTCCATTGCCGCCAGCAGTTTTGACAGGATTTCCCTGGATCAAACATTTCGTTGGAAGCGGGTTTTGGCCGAATTGTCTTTCTCAGTGCTGTGTTCATCGTGTTTCACTCACGGTACCAAAGCAAATTGATTCTTGTTCCACCTTCCATCAGGCCGACGTGACTCCAAGAGCTATCTCCTCACACTTTGTTTCTTGGTTCTACGGGCTGGATCCTTCCCAAGCCCCTACCCCCAATGTGGAATCGGGGTCCCTAGTGAAAAGGCTGCTGTTCGCTGGAGTTGTTTTCCTGGATGCTCTGTTTTATTAAAAAGGAGAAGGGCGCAGAGTTCTCGAAAGTCCTGAACCTTTTCATTCATGCTCCATTACTGATGAGAGATTATGTTCATTGTTATTTCGCTGGACTGCGGGGTGTCTCAGAGACAACTATGTGGCACTCTCCTCAGGCTTCCGCGACCACTTTCTCTCATGTTTCTCTATTTCGAAGGGTGATGATAGTGCTAAGATGGTCCCTGTACGGTGTTGTATCTGACGGACGTGCTTTGGGCCTTTTCGTTCCATTGCCGCCAGCAGTTTTGACAGGATTTCCCCAGGAAGCAAACATTTCGTTGGAAGCGGGAGTTGGCCGAATTCTGTTTCTCCCTGCTGTGTTCATCGTGTTTCACTCACGGTACCAAAGCACATTGATTCCTGTTCCATCTTCAATAAGGCCGACGTGACTTCAAGGGCTTTCACCTCACACTTTGTTTCCTGGTTCTAAGGGCTGGATCATTCCCAGGCCCCTACATCCTATGTGGAATCGGGGTCTGCAGTGAAAAGGCTGCTGTTCGCTGGAGGTGTTTTTCTGGACGCTCTGCTTTATTACCAATGAGCAGGGTGCTGAGTCCTCGAAAATCCTGAAGCTTTTCATTCATGCTCCCTTACTCACGAGATGTGATGTTCGTTGATATTTCCCTGGACTGTGTGGAGCATCAGAGACCTCTATGTGGCCCTCTCGTCAGGCTTCTGTGACCACTTTCCCTCATGTTTCCCTATTCATGCAGCGTGATGATAGTGCTAAGACGGTCCCTGTACGGTTTTGTTTCTGACGGACGTGTTTTGCGCCTTTTCGTTCCATTGCCGCGAGCAGTTTTGACAGTATTTTCCCAGGAAGCAAACATTTCGTTGGAAGCAGGTTTTTGCCGAATTGTCTTTCTCAGTGCTGTGTTCGTCGTGTTTCACTCACTTTACCAAAGCACCTTGATTCCTGTTCCACCTTCCATAAGGCCGACGTGACTTCAAGAGCTTTCTCCTCACACTTTATTTCTAGGTTCTAAGGGCTGGACCCTTCCCCGGCCCCTACACCCAAGGTGGAATTGGGGTCCCCAATGAAAAGGCTGCTGTTCCTGGAGGCGTTTTCCTGGACGCTCTGCTTTATTACCAATGAGAAGGGTGCTGAGTCCTGAAAATCCTGAAGGTTTTCATTCATGCTCACTTACTCACGAGAGATGACGATCGTTGATATTTCCCTGGACTGTGTGGTGTCTCAGAGACCACTATGTGGCACTCTCGTCAGGCTTCCGCGACCACCTTCCCTTATGTTTCCCTATTCACGAAGGGTGATGATAGTGCTAAGATGGTCACTGTACGGTGTTGTTTTTGACGGACGTGTTTTGGTTTTTCGTTCCATTGCCGCCAGCAGTTTTGACAGGATTTCCCCAGGAAGCAAACATTTCTTTGGAAGCAGGTTTTGGCCGAATTGTCCTTCTCAGTGCTGTGTTTGTCGAGTTTCACTCACGGTATCAAAGCACCTTGTTTCTTTTTCCAACTTCCATAAGGCCGACGTGACTTCAAGAGCTTTCTCCTCACACTTTGGTTCTTGGTTCTAACGGCTGGACCCTTCCAAGGCCCCTACACCCAATGTGGAATCGGGGTCCCCTGTGAAAAGGCTGCTGTTCGCTGGAGGCGTTTTCCTGGACGCTCTGCTTTATTACCAATGAGAAGGGTGCTGAGTCCTCGAAAATCCTGAATCTTTTCATTCATGCTCCTTTACTCACGAGATGTGATGTTCGTTTATATTTCCCTGGACAGTGTGGTTCTCAGAGACCTCAATGTGGCACTCTCGTCAGGCTTCCACGGACACTTTCCCTCATGTTTCCCTATTCACGAAGGGTGATGAGAGTGCTAAGTTGTTCCCTGTACTGTGTTGTTTCTGACGGACGTGTTTTGTGCCTTTTCGTTCCATTGACGCCAGCAGTTTTGACAGGATTTCCCAAGGAAGCAAACATTTCGTTGGAAGCGGGTTTTGGCTGAATTGTCTTTCTCAGTGCTGTGTTCATCGTGTTTCACTCACGGCACCAAAGCAAATGGATTCCTGTTCCACCTTCCATAAGTCCGACGTGACTTCAAGAGCTTTCTCCTCACACATTTTTCTTGGTTCTAAGGGCTGGATCCTTCCCAGGCCCCTACACCCAAGGTGGAATCGGGGTCCCCAGTGAAAAGGCTGCTGTTCGCAAGAGGTGTTTTCCTGGATGCTCTGCTTTATTAAAAAGGAGAAGGGTGCAGAGGTCTCGAAAATCCTGAACCTTTTCATTCATGCTCCATTAATGACGAGAGATGATATTCATTTTTATTTCCCTGGACTGCGGTGTGTCTCTGAGACAACTATACGGGACTCTCGTCAGGCTTCCGCTACCACTTTCCCTCATGTTTCCCTATTTCGAAGGGTTATGATAGTGCTAAGACGGTCCCTGTACGGTGTTGTTTCTGACGGACATGATTTGGGCCTTTTCGTTCCTTTGCCACCAGCAATTTTGACAGGATTTCCCCAGGAAGCAAACATTTCGTTGGAAGCGGGTGTTGGCCAAATTCTCTTTCTCCCTGCTGTGTTCATCGTGTTTCACTCACGGTACCAAAGCGCCTTGATTCCTGTTCCACCTTCCATAAGGCCGTCGTGACTTCAAGGGCTTTCCCCTCACACTTTGGTTCCTGGTTCTAAGGGCTGGATCCTTCACAGGATCCCCTACACCCAAGGTGGAATCGGGGTCCTCAGTGAAAAGACTGCTGTTTGCTGGAGGCGTTTTCCTGGACGGTCTGCTTTATTACCAATGAGAAGGGCACTGAGTCCTCGAAAATCCTGAACCTTTTCATTCATGCTCCCTTACTCAAGAGATGTGATGTTCGTTGATATTTCCCTCGACTCTGTAGTGTCTCAGAGACCTCAATGTGGCACTCTCGTCAGGCTTCTGCGACCACTTTCCCTCATGTTTCCCTATTCACGAAGGGTGATGATAGGCTAACACAGTCCCTGTACGGTGTTGTTTCTGACGGACGTGTTTTGGGCCTTTTCGTTCCATTGCCGCCAGCAGTTTTGACAGGATTTCCCCAGGGAGCAAGCATTTCGTTGGAACCGGGTTTTGGCCGAATTGTCTTTCACACTGCTGTGTTCGTCGTGTTTCCCTCACGGTACCAAAACACCTTGATTGCTGTTCGACCTTCCACAAGGCCGTCCTGACTTCAAGAGCTTTCCCCTCACACTTTGTTTCTTGGTTCTAAGGGCTGGATCCTCCACAGGCCCCTACACCCCATGTGGAATCGGGGTCCCCAGTGAAAAGGCTGCTGTGCGCTGGAGGTGTTTTCTTGGACGATCGGCTTTATTACCAATGAGAAGGGTGCTGAGTCATTGAAAATCCTTAAACTTTTCATTCATGCTCCCTTACTCACGAGAGATGATGTTCATTGATATTTCCCTGGACTCTGTGGTGTCTCAGAGACCACTATGGGGCACTCTCGTCAGTCTTCCGCGACCACTTTCCCTCATGTTTCCCTATTCACGAAGGGTGATGATAGTGCTAAGACGGTCCCTGTACGGTGTTGTTTCTGACGGACGTGTTTTGGGCCTTTTCGTTCCATTGCCGCCAGCAGTTTTGACAGGATTTCCCCAGGGAGCAAGCATTTCGTTGGAAGCGGGTTTTGGCCGAATTGTCTTTCTCAGTGCTGTGTTCGTCGTGTTTCACTCACGGTACCAAAGCACCTTGATTCCTGTTCCACCTTCCATAAGGCCGTCGTGACTTCAAGGGCTTTCCCCTCACACTTTGTTTCTTGGTTCTAAGGGCTGGATCCTCCACAGGCCCCTACACCCCATGTGGAATCGGGGTCCCCAGTGAAAAGGCTGCTGTGCGCTGGAGGTGTTTTCTTGGACGATCGGCTTTATTACCAATGAGAAGGGTGCTGAGTCATTGAAAATCCTTAAACTTTTCATTCATGCTCCCTTACTCACGAGAGATGATGATCGTTGATATTTCCCTGGACTGTGTGGTGTCTCAGAGACCACTATGGGGCACTCTCGTCAGGCTTCCGCGACCACTTTCCCTCATGTTTCCCTATTCACGAAGGGTGATGATAGTGCTAAGACGGTCCCTGTACGGTGTTGTTTCTGACGGACGTGTTTTGGGCCTTTTCGTTCCATTGCCGCCAGCAGTTTTGACAGGATTTCCCCAGGGAGCAAGCATTTCGTTGGAAGCGGGTTTTGGCCGAATTGTCTTTCTCAGTGCTGTGTTCGTCGTGTTTCACTCACGGTACCAAAGCACCTTGATTCTTGTTCCACCTTCCATAAGGCCGTCGTGACTTCAAGGGCTTTCCCTCACACTTTTTTTTTGG
Organism: Ailuropoda melanoleuca; assembly: GCF_002007445.2. NCBI lineage: Eukaryota > Metazoa > Chordata > Mammalia > Carnivora > Ursidae > Ailuropoda > Ailuropoda melanoleuca. The sequence goes on along the minus strand of NW_023235559.1, from coordinate 9,539 downwards.
TTCTAAGGGCTGGATCCTCCTCAGGCCCCTACACCCAATGTGGAATCGGGGTCCCCAGTGAAAAGGCTGCTGTTCGCTGGAGGTGTTTTCCTGGACGCTCTGCTTTATTACCAATGAGAAGGGCGCTGAGTCCTCGAAAATCCTGAACCTTTTCATTCATGCTCCCTTACTCACGAGAGATGATGATCGTTGATATTTCCCTGGACTGTGTGGGGTCTCAGAGACCACTATGGGGCACTCTCGTCAGGCTTCCGCGACCACTTTCCCTCATGTTTCCCTATTCACGAAGGGTGATGATAGTGCTAAGACGGTCCCTGTACGGTGTAGTTTCTGACAGACGTGTTTTGGGCCTTTTCGTTCCGTTGCCGCCAGCAGTTTTGAAAGTGTGTGCGTGTGTGTGGAGGGAGGGGCAGAGAGAGTCAAGCAGACTCTGTGCTGCATGCAGAGCCCAAGGCAGGACTTGACCTCATGACTCTGAGAACAGGACCTGAGTCAAAACCAAGAGTCAGATGCTTAACCGACTGCGCCACCTAGGCACCCCGATGTGCTGTGTTTTAACCATAGGTGCATTTAATCAAATTTTTAAATTTTTTGGACTTTTTCCTGTTATTATAATAAGTGCTAATGATGACCATGGCTGCTGTTCGCTGGAGGTGTTTTCCTGGACACTCTGCTTTATTACCAATGAGAAGGGTGCTGAGTCCTCAAAAATCCTGAAGCTTTTCATTCATGCTCCCTTTCTCCCAGGAGATGATGATCGTTGATATTTCCCTGGACTGTGTGGTGTCTCAGAGACCACTCAATATGTGGCACTCTCGTCAGCTTCCGTGACCATCTACCCTCATGTTCCCTATTCTTGAGGGATGATGATATTGCTAAGACGCCCCTCGTACGACGTTGTTTATGACGGACATGTTTTTGGTTTTGCGTTCTATTGCCACCAGCAGTTTTGATAGGATTTACCCATGAAGCAAACATTGCATTGGAGGCTGGTTTGGCCAAATTTTGTTTCTCAGTGCTGTGTTCGTCGAGTTTCACTCACGGTACCAAAACACCTTGATTCCTGTTCCACCTTCCATAAGGCCGTCGTGACTTCAAGGGCTTTCCCCTCACACTTTGTTTCTTGGTTCTAAGGGCTGGATCCTCCCCAGGCCCCTACACCCAATGTGGAATCGGGGTCCCCAGTGAAAAGGCTGCTGTTCGCTGGAGGTGTTTCCCTGGACGCTCTGCTTTATTACCAATGAGAAGGGCGCTGAGTCCTCGAAAATCCTGAACCTTTTCATTCATGCTCCCTTACTCACGAGAGATGATGATCGTTGATATTTCCCTGGACTGTGTGGGGTCTCAGAGACCACTATGGGGCACTCTCGTCAGGCTTCCGCGACCACTTTCCCTCATGTTTCCCTATTCACGAAGGGTGATGATAGTGCTAAGACGGTCCCTGTAACGTGATGTTTCTGACGGACGTGTTTTGGGCCTTTTCGTTCCATTGCCGCCAGCGGTTTTGACAGGATTTCCCCAGGAATCAAACATTTCGTTGGAAGCGGGTTTTGACCGAATTCTCTTTCTCAGTGCTGTGTTCATCGTGTTTCACTCACGGTTTCAAAGCAAATTGATTCCTGTTCCACCTTCCATAAGGCCGACGTGACTTCATAGCTTTCTCTTCACACTTTGTTTCTTGGTTCTAAGGGCTAGACTCTTCGCAGGCCCCTACACCCAATGTGGAATCAGGGTCCCCAGTGAAAAGGCTGGTGTTCACTGGAGGCGTTTTCCTGGACGCTCTGCTTTATTACCAATGAGAAGGGTGCTGAGTCCTCGAAAATCATGAAAGTTTTCATTCATGCTCCCTTACTCACGAGATGTGATGTTCGTTGATAATTCCCTGGACTGTGTGGTGTCTCAGAGACCTCAATTTGGCACTCTCGTCAGGCTTCCATGACCACTCTCCCTCATGATTCCCTATTCACGAAAGGTGATGATAGTGCTAGGACGTTCCCTGTACGGTGTTGATTCTGACGGACGTGTTTTGGGCCTTTTCGTTCCATTGCCATCAGCAGTTTTGCTGGATTTCTCCAGGAAGCAAACATTTCGTTGGAAGCGGGTGTTGGCCGAAATCTGTTTCTCAGTGCTGTATTCGTCGTGTTTCTCTCACGGTACCAAAGCACCTTGATTCCTGTTCCACCTTCCATAAAGCCGTCGTGACTGCAAGGGCTTTCCCCTCACACTTTGTTTCTTGGTTCTAAGGGCTGGATCCTCCCCAGGCCCCTACACCCAATGTGGAATCGGGGTCCCCAGTGAAAAGGCTGCTGTTCGCTGGAGGTGTTTTCCTGGACGCTCTGCTTTATTACCAATGAGAAGGGCTCTGAGTCCTCGAATATCCTGAAGGTTGAAATTCATGCTCCCTTACTCACGAGAGATGATGATCGTTGATATTTTCCTGGACTGTGTGGTGTCTCAGAGACCACTATGTGGCACTCTCGAAAGGCTTCCGCTACCACTTTCCCTTATGCTTCCCTATTCATGAAGGGTGATGATAGTGCTAAGAGGGTCCCTCTACGGTGTTGTTTCTGAAGGACGTGTTTTGGGCCTTTTCGTTCTATTGCCGCCAGCAGTTTTGACAGGATTTCCCCAGGAAGCAAACATTTCGTTGGAAGCGGGTTTTGGCCGAATTGTCTTTCTCAGTGCTGTGTTTGCCGAGTTTCACTCACGGTACCAAAGCACCTTGGTTCCTGTTCCTCCTTCCATAAGGCCGCCGTGATTTCAAGAGCTTTCTCCTCACACTTTGTTTCTTGGTTCTAAGGGCTGGATCCTTCCCAGGCCCCTACACCCAATGTGGAATAGGGGTCCCCAGTGAAAAGGCTGCTGTTCGCTGGAGGCGTTTTCCTGGACGCTCTGCTTTATTACCAATGAGAAGGGTGCTGAGACCTCGAAAATCCCGAATAATTTCATTCATGCTCCCTTACTCACGAGATGTGATATTCGTTTATATATCCCTGGACTGTGTGGTGTCTCAGAGACCTCAATGTGGCACTCTCGTCAGGCTTCCACGACCACTTTCCCTCATGTTTTCCTATTCACAAAGTGTGATGATAGTGCTACGTCGGTCCCTGTACTGTGTTGTTTCTGACGAACGTGTTTTGGGCTTTTTCGTTCCATTGACGGCAGCAATTTTGACAGGTTTCCTAAGGAAGCAAACATTTCGTTGGAAGCGGGCTTTGGCCGAATTGTCTTTCTCAGTGCTGTGTTCGTCGTGTTTCACTCACGGTACCAAAGCACCTTGATTCCTGTTCCACCTTCCATAAGGCCGACGTGACTTCAAGAGCTTTCTCTTCCCACTTTTTTTCTTGGTTCTAAGGGCTGGATCATTCCCAGGCCCCTACAACCAATGTGGAATCGGGGTCCCCAGTGAAAATGCTGCTGTTCGCTGGAGGCATTTTCCTGGACGCTCTGCTTTATTACCAATCAGAAGGGTGCTGAGTCCTCGAAAATCCTTAATCTTTTCATTCATGCTCCCTTACTCATGAGATGTGATGTTCGTTTATATTTCCCTGGACTGTGTGGTGTCTCAGAGACATCAATGTGGCACTCTCGTCAGGCTTCCACGACCACTTTCCCTCATGTTTCCCTATTCACGAAGGGTGATGATAGTGCTAAGACGGTCCCTGTACGGTGTTGTTTCTGACTGACGTGTTTTGGGACTTTTCGTTCCATTGCCGCCAACAGTTTTGACAGGATTTCCCCAGGAAGCAAACATTTCGTTGGAAGCGGGTTTTGGCCGAATTGTCTTTCTCAGTGCTGTGTTCGTCGTGTTTCACTCACGGTACCAAAGCACCTTGATTCCTGTTCCACCTTCCATAAGGCCGTCGTGACTTCAAGGGCTTTCCCCTCACACTTTGTTTCTTGGTTCTAAGGGCTGGATCCTCCCCAGGCCCCTACACCCAATGTGGAATCGGGGTCCCCAGTGAAAAGGCTGCTGTTCGCTGGAGGTGTTTTCCTGGATGCTCTGCTTTATTACCAATGAGAAGGGTGCTGAGTCCTCGAATATCCTGAAGGTTTTCATTCATGCTCCCTTATTCACGAGATGTGATCTTCGTTGATATTTCCCTGGACTGTGTGGTGTCTCAGAGACCTCTATGTGGCACTCTCGTCAGGCTTCCGCGACCACTTTCCCTCATGTTTCCCTATTCACGAAGGGTGATGATAGTGCTAAGACGGTCCCTGTACGGTGTTGTTTCTGACGGACGTGTTTTGGGCCTTTTCGTTCCATTGCCGCCAGCAGTTTTGACAGGATTTCCCCAGGGAGCAAACATTTCGTTGGAAGCGGGTTTTGGCCGAATTGTCTTTCTCAGTGCTGTGTTTGTCGAGTTTCACTCACGGTACCAAAGCACCTTGATTCTTGTTCCAACTTCCATAAGGCCGAAGTGACTTCAAGAGCTTTCTCCTCACACTTTGTGTCTTGGTTCTAAGGGCTGCTCCCTTCCCAGGCCCCTACACCCAATGTGGAATCGGGGTCCCCAGTGAAAAGGCTGCTGTTCGNCTGCTGTTCGCTGGAGGTGTTTTCCTGGACGCTCTGCTTTATTACCAATGAGAAGGGTGCTGAGTCCTCGAAAATCCTGAATCTTTTCATTCATGCTCCTTTACTCACGAGATGTGATGTTCGTTTATATTTCCCTGGACAGTGTGGTTCTCAGAGACCTCAATGTGGCACTCTCGTCATGCTTCCACGAACATTTTCCCTCATGTTTCCCTATTCACGAAGGGTGATGAGAGTGCTAAGTTGGTCCCTGTACGGTGTTGTTTCTGACGGACGTGTTTTGGGCCTTTTCGTTCCATTGCCGCCAGCAGTTTTGACAGGATTTCCCAAGGGAGCAAACATTTCGTTGGAAGCGGGTTTTGGCCGAATTGTCTTTCTCAGTGCTGTGTTCGTCGTGTTTCACTCACGGTACCAAAGCAAATAGATTCTTGTTCCACCTTCCATAAGTCCGACGTGACTTCAAGAGCTTTCTCCTCACACATTTTTCTTGGTTCTAAGGGCTGGATCCTTCCCAGGCCCCTCCACCCAGGTGGAATCGGGGTCCCCAGTGAAAAGGCTGCTGTTCGCTGGAGGCGTTTTCCTGGACGCTCTGCTTTATTACCAATGAGAAGGGTGCTGAGTCCTCGAAAATCCTGAATCTTTTCATTCATGCTCCCTTACTCACGAGATGTGATGTTCGTTTATATTTCCCTGGACTGTGTAGTGTCTCAGAGACCTCAATGTGGCACTCTCGTTAGGCTTCCACAACCACTTTCCCTCATGTTTCCCTATTCACAAAGGGTGATGATAGTGCTAAGACGGTCCCTGTACGGTGTTGTTTCTGACGGACGTGTTTTGGGCCTTTTCGTTCCATTGCCGCCAGCAGTTTTGACAGGATTTCCCCAGGAAGCAAACATTTCGTTGGAACCGGGTTTTGGCCGAATTGTCTTTCTCAGTGCTGTGTTCATCGTGTTGCACTCACGGTACCAAAGCAAATTGATTCCTGTTCCACCTTCCATAAGGCCGACGTGACTCCAAGAGCTTTCTCCTCGCACTTTGATTCTTGGTTCTAAGTGCTCGATCCTTCCCAGGCCCCTACACCCAATGTGGAATCGGGGTCCCCAGTGAAAAGGCTGCTGTTCGCAGGAGTTGTTTTCCTGGACGCTCTGCTTTTTTAAAAAGGAGAAGGGTGCAGAGGTCTCGAAAATCCTGAACCTTTTCATTCATGCTCCATTAAAGACGAGAGATGATATTCATTGTTATTTCCCTGGACTGCGGTGTGTCTCAGAGACAACTATATGGGACTCTCGTCAGGCTTCCGCTACCACTTTCCCTCTTGTTTCCCTATTCAGGAAGGGTGATGATAGTGCTAAGACGGTCCCTGTACGGTGTTGTTTCTGACGGACGTGTTTTGGGCCTTTTCGTTCCATTGCCGCCAGCAATTTTGACAGGATTTCCCCAGGAAGCAAACATTTCGTTGGAACCGGGTGTTGGCCGAATTCTCTTTCTCCCTGCTGTGTTCATCGTGTTTCACTCACGGTACCAAAGCACATTCATTCCTGTTCCACCTTCCATAAGGCCGTCGTGACTTCAAGGGCTTTCCCCTCACACTTTGGTTCCTGGTTCTAAGGGCTGGATCCTTCCCAGGCCCCTACACCCTATGTGGAATCGGGGTCTCCAGTGAAAATGCTGCTGTTCGCTGGAGGTGTTTTCCTGGACGCTCTTCTTTATTGCCAATGAGAAGGGTGCTGAGTCTTCAAAAATCCTGAAGCTTTTCATTCATGCTCCCTTACTCACGAGATGTGATGTTCATTGATATTTCCCTGGACTGTGTAGTGTCTCAGAGACCTCAATGTGGCACTCTCGTCAGGCTTCCACGACCACTTTCCCTCATGTTTCCCTATTCACAAAGGGTGATGATAGTGCTAAGACGGTCCCTGTATGGTGTTGTTTCTGACGGACGTGTTTTGCGCCTATTCGTTCTAATGCCGCCAGCAGTTTTGACAGGATTTTCCCAGGAAGCAAACATTTCGTTGGAAGCAGGTTTTTGCCGAATTATCTTTCTCAGTGCTGTGTTCGTCATGTTTCACTCCCGGTACCAAAGCACCTTGATTCCTGTTCCACCTTCCATAAGACCGACGTGACTTCAAGAGCTTTCTCCTCACACATTGTTTCTTGGTTCTAAGAGCTGTACCCTTCCCAGGCCCCTACACCCAATGAGGATTCGGGGTCCCCAGTGAAAAAGCTGCTGTTCGCTCCAGGCGTTTTCCTGGACGCTCTGCTTTATTACCAATGAGAAGGGTGCTGAATCCTCGAAAATCCTGAACCTTTTCATTCATGCTCCCTTACTCACGAGATGTGATGTTCGTTGATATTTCCCTGGATTGTGTGGTGTCTCAGACCTCTATGTGGCACTCTCGTCAGAATTCCGCGACCACTTTCCCTCATGTTTCCCTATTCACGAAGGGTGATGATAGTGCTAAGACGGTCCCTGTACGGTGTTGTTTCTGACGGACGTGTTTTGGGCCTTTCGTTCCATTGCCGCCAGCAGTTTTGACAGGATTTCCCCAGGAAGCAAACATTTCGTTGGAAGCGGGTTTTGGCCGAATTGTCTTTCTCAGTGCTGTGTTCATCGTGTTTCACTGACGGTACCAAAGCAAATTGATTCCTGTTCCACCTTCCATAAGGCCGACGTGACTCAAGACCTTTCTCCTCACACTTTGTTTCTTGGTTCTAAGGGCTGGATCCTTCCCAGGCCCCTACACCCAATGTGGATTCGGGGTCCCCAGTGAAAAACTGCTGTTCGCTGCAGGTGTTTTCCTGGACTCTCTGCTTCATTACGAATGAGAAGGGTGCTTAGTCCTCGAAAATCCTGAACCTTTTCATTCATGCTCCCTTACTCACGAGATGTGATGTTCCTTGATATTTCCCTGGACTGTGTGGTGTCTCAGAGACCTCTTGGGGCACTCTCGTCAGGCTTCCGCGACCACTTTCCCTCATGTTTCCCTATTCACGAAGGGTGATGATTGTGCTAAGACGGTCCCTGTACGGTGTTGTTTCTGACGGACGTGTTTTGGCCTTTTCGTTCCATTGCCGCCAGCAGTTTTGACAGGATTTCCCCAGGGAGCAAGCATTTCGTTGGAAGCGGGTGTTGGCCGAATTCTGTTTCTCCGTGCTGTGTTCATCGTGTTTCCCTCACGGTACCAAAGCACATTGATTCCTGTTCCATCTTCCATAAGGCTGACGTGACTTCAAGGGCTTTCCCCTCACACTTTGTTTCTTGGTTCTAAGGGCTAGATCCTTCCCAGGGCCCTACACCCAATGTGGAATTGGGCTCCCCAGTGAAAAGGCTGCTGTTCGCTAAACGTGTTTTCCTGGACGCTCTGCTTTATTACCAATGAGAAGTGTGCTGAGTCCTCGAAAGTCCTGAACCTTTTCATTCATGCTCCCTTACTCACGAGATGTGACATTCGTTGATATTTCCCTGGACTGTTTGGTGTCTCAGAGACCTCTATGTGGCACTGTCATCAGGCTTCCGCGAACACTTTCCCTCATTTTTCGCTATTCACGAAGGGTGATGATAGTGCTAAGATGGTCCCTGTACGGTGTTGTTTCTGACGGACGTGTTTTGCACCTTTTCGTTCCATTGCCACCATCAGTTTTGGCATGATTTCCCCAGGAAGCAAACATTTCGTTGGAAGCGGGTTTTGGCCAAATTGTCTTTCTCAGTGCTGTGTTCGTCAGGTTTCACTCACGGTACCAAAGAACCTTGATTCCTGTTCCACCTTCCATAAGGCCGACGTGACTTCAAGACCTTACTCCTCACACTTTGTGTCTTGGATCTAAGGGCTGGATCCTTCCCAGGCCCCTACAACCAATGTGGAATTGGGGTCCCAAGTGAAAATGCTGCTGTTCGCTGGAAGCGTTTTCCTGGACGCTCTGCTTTATTACCAATGAGAAGGGTGCTGAGTCCTCGAAAATCCTGAATCTTTTCATTCATGCTCCCTTACTCACGAGATGTGATGGTCATTTATATTTCCCTGGACTGTGTGGTGGTCTCAGAGACCTCAATGTGGCACTCTCGTCAGGCTACCGCGACCACTTTCCCTCTTGTTTCCCTCTTCACGAAGGGTTATGAGAGTGCTAAGACGGTCCCTGTACGGTGTTGTTTCTGAAGAAACTGTTTTGGGCCTTTTCGTTCCATTGACACCAGCAGTTTTGATAGGATTTCTCCCGGAAGCATCCATTTCGTTGGAAGCGGGTGTTGGCTGAATTGTGTTTCTCAGTGCTGTGTTCGTCGTGTTTCACTCACGGTACCAAATCTCCTTGATTCTTTTTTTTTTTCAAATTTTATTTTATCATATTATGTTAATCACCATACAGTACATCCACAGATTCCGATGTAAATTTGATGCTTCATTAGTTGCGTATAACACCCAGNTAAAGTTTGATGCTTCATTAGTTGCGTATAACACCCAGTGCACCATGCAATACGTGCCCTCCCTACTACCCATCAACAGTCTATCCCCTTCCCCCACCCCCTCCCCTCTGAAGTCTTCAGTTTGTTTCTCATAATCCATAGTCTGTCATGTTTCATTCCCCCTTCTGATTACCCCCCTTTTCTTTATCCCTTTCTTCCCCTACCGATCCTCCTAGTTCTTATGTTCCATAGATGAGAGAAATCATATGATAATTGTCTTTCTCTGCTTGACTTATTTCACTTAGCATTATCTCCTCCAGTGNCCAGTGCCGTCCATGTTGCAGCAAATGTTGAGAATTCGTTCTTTCTGATAGCTGAGTAATATTCCATTGTATATATGGACCACAGCTTCTTAATCCAGTCATCTGTTGAAGGGCATCTCGGCTCCTTCCATGATTTGGCTATTGTGGACAATGCAGCTATGAACATTGGGGTGCATATGCCCTTCTCTTTACTACGTCTGTATCTTTGGTGAAAACACCCAGTAGTGTAATGGCTGGGTCATAGGGTAGTTCAATTTTTAACTTTTTAAGGGACCTCCACACT